>NC_090235.1:18950990-19103490 GCF_024489055.1 Chanodichthys erythropterus
AGTTTCGAGATATGTGGATAGATAAGTGCTCCACATTGGAGAATCTCGCAATCCTATATAAAATGTTGGGGGTGGTCAACATAGATTTGTAGTGTCCAACATTCGGGATGTATAATTAATGTGCTTGTGCATGTTAACATACTTAAAATAGCTTACTTGGTTGGATACTCAAGCTCAGCAAGTGGATCCCGGTTTAGACGAAAGGCTTGTTCTGGCTCTCTGCTTGTATCATCAAATGACATTTGGGGTATGTTCTTGAACCTGCTCAAAAAGCACCCAGTTGCAACACGTATTCATGTAAATTGTAAATGCATAATCCATATTTGACGAGGCAAGAGCAAACTCGGTCTCATTTCAGCTCTGCGTGTTTTTACGATGCAACTACAAAAGATATCTAGTTATTTGCAAAGCTCCATAAAAGTAAGCGTTTATAAAATTGTTTTTGCACTTTATTATCATTATTTACATCTGTTAAACAAACACAACAGACACAAAACTACACTCCTGGGCAAAAAATAAAACTGGGCCAAGCCAAAACTGCCAAAATATTTAGTGGTCTTTTAATAGCATTTTAATCACAAATCACTGCTTATTAAGAACTGCGCAAATACTGTAGATAAAGTAACTTAGCATGGAATAACCTTCCTTTTTGTTTTCCGCTTTGATTTGCCATTATATATTTAAAATAATATCTTCATATTTGTAGTTTTCTGATTTTCAAGACAAATGACAGAGGAACATCAATTTATTCATTCGCAACAATATTTTCAGACTCATAAGGCATGGTCAGACATTTATTTTGAAATAGCAATGAAAATGAAAAATCTTGTTCTTTTTTGTATGTCTTTTATGTGTTTATTGAAGGTTGAATTCAAACCAAATACTGCCATTCTGCCCATACTACTTCTGAACAGGATGTCAGTTTCATAAATTGTATGAACATTATGGAAATAAATGGTTTAGGTCACTCAAACCATAGGATATATGGAAATGGAAGAGTCCTTATGCGGTCACCAGTGGAGCTTGGATTGTCTCTAGTGGAAAAGTTTGGTACTGCACCCAAACAAAATCTTACTGAAAGCTCAATTTTTCAGAAATCATCCTAAAATTTGATTAGATTTTTTTATTTTCTTGCAGTTTTAGAGTAAAATAGTTTTGTAAAATATTTTTTTATAAGAAATCATATTTTTACATTTTACTGAACTAAAACTTCAATAACCTTTTTTTTTTATTTTATTTCACTTTCTTAGTTTTTTTTTCACTTCTAAAACAATCTGCTAAGTGTCCCCTTTATAAGCAGACTAAACTTAATTCTGTGCTAAAAAGTATTCAAGATTTAAAAATTTAAGTTGGGGTCTGTTCCCCAAAAGGGAGTGACAGTTTTGCATGTTTAAGTTGTGTGGGTAAACCTGCAGGCAGCTTTTTACAGAATAAAAGATGGCTTCAAACAGTTTGTAAGTAGTTGAAAAATGTCTCCCAGTTCGTCTGAGTTTAATGCAAGATCAAATATTCACTATAGGGTTCAAATTTGGACTGCACCAGGCCAAAACTTGTCCTCAAACCACTTCTTGGTTGTCTTTGCAGTTTGGGCAGGATCATTCCATCTGATCATTCCTCTTTACATAACTTTTAATTTGTGGGACAAATTAAAAGTTACAAGCCATTCTGCAATATTCTCCTGTACTCCAAAGCAATAAATGACTTTTCACAATGAAATAGCTAAAAAGGCTCCCCACGCAATGACACCTCTTCCCTTCATGCTTCACTTATTATTATATTTCTCAGCAGATTTTTGAAGATGACGCTCTGGAGCATCACCTTGCAACTCATGTTTCATTGTGATTCATCACGTGACCATATTCTTCCAAAAACTTCATTCTGTCTTTGAGGATTTTCTGAGACAGCAATGGCTCTTTAAAGGATTAGTTTACTTCAGATTTAAAATGTCCTGATAATTTACTCACCCCCATGTCATCCAAGATGATCATCTCTTTTTTTCTTCAGTCGAAAAGAAATTAAGGTTTTTGAGGAAAACATTTCAGGATTTTTCTCCATATAGTGGACTTCAATGGGGTTCAACAGGTTGAAGGTCAAAATTAGTTTCAGTGCAGCTTCAAAGAGCTCTACATGATCCCAGATGAGGAATAAGGGTCTTATCTAGCGAAACGATCAGTTATTTCCTAAAAAAAATAAAAATAAAAAAAAAATACAAATTTATATACTTTTTAAACCACAAATGCTCATCTTGCACTTGCACACGCACGCATTACGTAATAACGTTGGAAAGGTCACACATGACGTAGGTGGAAGTACCATCTCATTTTCTCCTTCAACTTCAAAATCATGCAACATCATTGTTTTAACTTTCTTTTTTTGGTAAAGGCCGTTTGACTTAGTCTTTGCATGGTCACTTCGTAGACACTAGATTGGTATTTCTGCCACCTTCCCAACACGTGACCTTTCCAACGTGATTACATAATGCGTGGCACAGCGCAAGACAAGCATTTGTGGTTAAAAGTATATACATTTTATTTTATTTAGAAAATTACCAATCATTTCTCTAGATAAGACTCTTATTCCTCGTCTGGGATCATGTAGAGCTCTTTGAAGCTGCACTGAAACTGTAATTTTGACCTTCAACCCGTTGAAATCCACTATATGGAGAAAAATCCTGGAATGTTTTCCTCAAAAACCAGAATTTCTTTTCGACTGAAGAAAGAAAGACATGATCATCTTGGAAGACAAGGGGGTGTGTAAATTATTATGAAATTGTAATGGCATTTTATAGAGAACTAATCCTTTAAGTAGTGCACTTGCTTAAATTTCAATAATTTGTGGTCAAGAAAATTAAAAACTTAGTGTTTTCACACTTTTTTTTCCCCAGGAGTGCATTTTACATTTTCTAAAATTTAGTGCTGCAACAGCACTTATTAATATTCTTAATACAAATTGCTCAGGAAGCTGCAACACTCATTCATGTAAATTGTATTATCCATAAGTAAGGCTGCAAGAGGTCTCATTTCACAGCAAGAGCAAACTCACAGTCTCATTTCAGCTGGGTGTGACTCATCATCTTCTCCAGCAATAATGATCCCTTTCAGCTTCACGCTACCTGTAAACCTGCAGATTTAAGCATGTTCATGATCTGCATCCACATCTGCTGCCAAAGCATTTCTCACCCAGACAAATAGTATTAAATAGAACAGAACAAAAATAGAAATGAGTCCAGGAGGATGAATGCTGTTGCTGTAGAAATCTTACGGTATATTGAACAGAAGCTCCTCATCAGCATCACTTTCAACAAACTGAAAATAAAATGGAAGACATACATTAGAACAGAACAGCAATGTGATAATGTAACAGCAAGTGCATTTCATTTATATATTCTTTTAGTTGGAAGAGTTCACATCAAGTATGCATGCATAGACAGATATCATATATGGCTCTAAAACTTGTTTCAATCATAAACTATTCCAGGTTAATTGCGTACCTTCGTCCTGTCAGTGCGTTGATCCCAAGGCTTGAACACCAGTTTACCGTCTCCATCTCGGCTCTCATTCAAGCACTGAAGCTTCTCGATATCAATGCGTCTGTACAGCTCATATTCCACTCCTCGCTCTGCGGGCTCGTGATCGCATTCACAGCAGCCGTGACTGTGTCCACCGCCGTGGCCGTGACCGTGTCCAGACATGGCGTGAACTTGCACTTCGGCAACGAAAAAAGTGCCAAAACACTCACAACTATACTCAACGAGGAGATATATGCGCGAGTTCGAGCGGCTTCTGTGACATATGCTGCTAAAATCGTACAGTTGCACAGGTGGTGGAAGTGGCAAAGTAGACAACACGCAAATAAGAGAGGTGGGATGTGATTGGACCTTAAAAAGCAAGAGAACCAATGAGGAGCAGAGTTTGGAGTCGCGCTGTGGTGACGCAATGCGTCTGCGCGTCGCCGTAAATAAAGTGGAAACAGAACAGACCAACAAATTAAAAGCGATTTGAAGGATTAGTTCACTTTCAAATTAAAATTTACTGATAATTTACTCACCCCCGTGTTATCCAAGATGTTCATGTCTTTCTTTCTTCAGTCGACAAGAAATTAAGGTTTTTGATGAAAACATTCCAGGATTATTCTCCTTATAGTGGACTAAAATGGAGCCAAGACGGTTGAAGGTCAAAATTACAGTTTCAGTGCAGCTTCAAAGAGCTTTAAACGATACCAGACGAGGAATAAGGGTCTTATCTAGAGAAACGATCTGTCATTTTCGGAAAAAATGCAAATGTATATGCTTTATATAAACAAATGATCGCCTTTGAACGTGCTTCCACTTTCCATATTCTTCAAAAAGCTTACGCCGTATGTCCTACGACTTCCCTATTGTACTTACGGAAAAAAATTAACCGCCGTGCGTTCGTTCTGTAAGGTGAATAGGGAAGGCGTAGGACATAGTGTAAGGTTTTTGAAGAATACGAAAAGCGAAAGCACGTAGAAGGCGATCATTTGTTTATATAAAGCATATACATTTACCTTTTTTCGAAAATGACCGATCGTTTCGATAGATAAGCCCCTTATTCCTCAACTGGTATCATTTAAAGCCCTTTGAAGTAGGGCTGCACGATTTATCGCGATAAAATCGCACGCGATATGGCAAAGGCTGCAATTATTTAATGCGTGGCTTTTCAGAGCTGTACGGCTCTGTGATCAGTAGTAAATGCTTCTCCATCTGAAAGCCAGAAGGCGCTCTTGCACAGAAACTCAAAATATGCCCTGCAGCAGAAGATATTGCTGTAGCAGCTGAATAAAGAGATTGAAATGCTTTAATTAAACATGACTAATAAACACACAACTGCCTTATTCTGTGTAAGAAGCCACTTCATCTCACAGAAGTACGCTCAACTGTCGTTATGAAGCGAGTTTAGAGTAAAAACATGTTATTAAATGTTGTCTTTTGTTGGACAAGATGTTAATAAATGCTTCTTGTGTCTGAAAAGAAGTTTGACATGTTGCTTTTTCAAATGTACATTATAAGCGACTCAAACTCGCAGTGCTTTCAGATGGATTAGCATTTGGAGCCATACTTCATTGACAAGCCGCGCATAAAAAAAACCAAAACAATCGCAACCTTTGCGATTTAATAAACGCACTAAGAATCGCGTTTAAGCGATAATTGCGTTCAAGTTCAATGTTATGATATATCGTGCAGCCCTACTTTGAAGCTGCACTGAAACTGTAATTTTGACCTTCAACTGTTTGGAGTCCATTGAAGTCCACTATAAGGAGAAAAATCCTGGAATGTTTTCATCAAAAACCTTAATTTCTTTCGACTTACGAAAGAAAGACATGAACATCTTGGATGACATGGGGGTGAGTAAATTAAATTTTATTTGAAAGTGAACTAATCTTTTAATTAAGTGGAAAATTATTTAATAATTTACTCACTTAAAAGCTGTTCTAAACCTCTACAACTTCAAAAATGAAATGTTATTTTGTTGTATAAGAAAAAAAAAAAAAGATGAAATTATTGAATTAACCACTATGATGTTCATGTGAAAAGTAGAAAATGAGCTGGATCGTAACCGAAAACAATTCAGTGTAAAACTGTATTAAATATACATTCATACGTTAATAAATAAGAAAACAGTGAGAGCAACACATTGATTTTATTAAAAATGTCCATAGAACACTTCATAAAATCTATTAAAATGACTTGATCTTTCATTCAAGGCAAGGTCCAGGGCTGCCAGGTCCAAGATTTAAAATAAATATGATAGTGAGGAAGTGTACAGTCCTTGAACTTTTTACATCTTATCTCATTCTCACTTACCATAAAATCATATACTTAGTTCCCATGACGATGCCGTGATTATAGTAAGCAATTAAATAAACATGTAACAGTGAATCTGGGTTGTGGTGTCTCATGGTAATCTGTAGTGTACCACTTGTTTTCGGTGTTTGTAAAAAGCGTACGACATGCTATGACAATTGAGTGAGGATGGTTGCTGATGCACATATTTTTTTGTGACTGCGTCCATTGAGCTGTACTGGTAATATTAAAAAGCATTAAAACATAAGAAGTGAGAGGGCATTGCACATTTCCTATGAAGCATTACATAATAAAAGGTTTCTTCCTCCAGTTGTTCTCTCTTCTATCACACACTCACACACACAAAAACATTTTCCCTTTACCGCCGAGAAAATCTGTTCTTGAATGCTTTGATAGTCTTAGCCATCATTGGGGCAATTTCTGAAAGAGAAAGAACAGAAAAGTGGTAAAACTGTTCAAACATAACCAAATATTGGACATTATCTTATCAACACTAATGGTGAATATACAGTAGTGGCCGGAGGGTTTTAATGACCCTACAAGTTTGATTAAATCATCAAAATATGAGGGAAGGACAATACACTAAACTTGGTTTTAGGTATTTATCTGACAAAATTATTTGGTAAAAAAAGCAAACTACAGCTACAGGTTTTATTTTACCGTGCAATGTATTAATAAACAAAACGCTCACAGGAAAAAGCATATATTGACTACAACATAATCTGATATTAATATTTTGTTGGTCATCTCTTGTTTTTGCATGTGTTTATTATTTCTCTGTATGAAAAGATTGTCTAAAAATTATGTTCGCACAAATTGGCATGTTTCATTAAATTTCAAACAAGCACAACTACGCAATATGCTTACAAAATCTTTAACAAATATTTAATAACATTTGAATAAATGTTTACTCAATTTTCCTAGACCTGACATCCCTTTCCGTTTTCCATTTCTATGAAATAAATCATTGTATCCAAGGAGCTAAAGTGCATGTAGCTGTAGATAAACATGTATCAGCAGCAGCTGAGCAATCATGTTTCCTTTTCCACTCACTTTTGACTTGTGGTTTTTCTCTGGCACTGTGTCCACCAGCAGTGCTGGGAGCAGAGGAGCGTGAGGAGGACTCGGGGGGACTGCTGAAAGAAGACTGACCAACCTCAGTGGATTTGCTGTGGGCGCTGTAGTTTGTTGCTGGTCTGATCCTGCATGTGAAGAATCAAGAATTAGCATCATAAAGTCGGCATGAAACGGAAGTTGCGATAGTCATCTTTCCTATTGTGATACTGCTTCTTAAACAAGAAAGAATGTAGGGCGGGATTTGATTTTGTCCACTGGGAATTGATTGGATGGTTGTCACAGAGGGCACATGAATTTAAAAAAAGTGCACATGGGAATCATTTATAATAAAGACTGGAATATTTCATGAAAAAACAAAACAAGAATTGTTCATTTTGATTTCATGGTGAATAATGCAACTACAAAAAATGTTCTCAAGGAACATCATAATAAAGAATCATCTATGTGACCGTTGTCATCCATGGCCCTGTTTACACCTGTTATTAAAATAATTTTGGTCAGTCGGATCTGAAGTGGCAACGGCTGTAAAACATTTCGGCCTGTTGCACAAAGCAGGTTTCAGTTTCCACTCAGGTAAGTTCAAGATTAGTTTGAGCAAACTCACATTTTTCAGGCTCATGAAGGTAGATTGGTTTTTAGTGGGTTTCACTGCTACGGTAACTTACGCTACACGGATAACCTGCTCCGGAGCAGGTTTTATTCTGGGTTAGAGATCATAAACCCAAACTGGACCAATCAGCTGTGAGTAAAGTGACCTGTATCTGATGCAATAAAGCCACTCCCCCTGTATCTCTCGCCTCCAAATTAAATCAGTTTATAGTGAAAACATTTTAGAGGCTCATCTTTTGCTGCTAATTATTTATTATATATATATATTATATGAATTATGTATAATAGTATATTCATAAAATTATATTAATTGACATTGAACTTTGCTTTTAAATTGATATAAGTATAATACATGCATCGATATATAAAGTTTTTAAACAAATTAAGCTTATGTGTATTCATTTGAGCTTTGTGAAACTAATGTAAATAATTATTAGGCATATTTCTTTGATTCACATGCATTGATATAGTCAGATATTTTCTTTCAGCTGCCTTCTCAAACTTTCACTGCAGCAATGAAAATGTAAACGCATTTAATTTCATGATTTTTCATAACGATCGCTTATCTTCAGAAGAGATGTGAATTGCGCGGCTCTCCATGTGATTGGCCGTTTGGCGCACGTGTCACACTTTCAGGTGCACGCGCTTCAGAGTTAATCACAAACTCTGGATTAAACCTGAATTGACAGAAAAAGTTTATACCGAGCATTGTGCAACAGCTGATCCTGATCTAAACCAGCTTGGACTCATCTGGATTTGTCAAATCTCAACCTACTCTGAAACTCAGAGTTTGCTCAACTAGCTTCATGCAATAGGCCACATTCGTAGTGGAAATGCTCATGTGGTCGAATGTGATCGAACAGCCACAAAAGACCACCTACTCTCCGCCTACTGACCTAACACGTAAACATAATGGGAAGCGCTCTAGCCAGATGGGATAACATACTAAACACAATGTTCTCTCACCAGTCCTGATTTCTAACACATACTCACAGCGTTCGGCGTGGTCTTGCAGCTGTCAGAGCGGAAACAAAAGCTGCTACTCTCTGTTTTTTTCCATCATCTCCGGGCGCATTCATATGTAAATTGCACAAGCTTATTTTGTCCATTAGATCAAAAGATCTGAAAAAACCCATACATTTACCCGCCCACAGAACCTCCCCTAGAAGTATTCGGTGGTTGAAAGTGGACAAACGATACAGATTAAAACACCAGGTGTAAATGGGAATGTGTCTCCCTCGTCTACTTGTGATCCGATCAACCAAAACGCATCTTAATAGCAGGTGTAAACAGTGCCTGTGTGACTAATGCAGCATTCACTCACCTGGCAGATGGAGGAGCAGCGCTTGTGCTGGTAGAACCGTTTTTAGTGCCAAACTTCTCTTGTAGACGGAGAATATTTCGTGGAGGCTTAGCGGCAGAGTTGACATATGCCATTTTAACCTGCCGCCCTGTTAAAAGTCAATAATATTTTACAAATATTGATTTATCATTGTGAGCAGTGGTTCCTGAATCCACACCCATATTTTTATTTCACAAATTTTGAGATATTAAACAGCTTAAGTCAATTGCTTAAACATTTTTAGTTGAATTAACTGCATGATATGCTGATTAATTAATTGAGTTATCTTCATTAGGAAGATTGACTTGTCAGATAAGTAAAGCTTTGAATAGGCATAAAAACTGACTTAAGTCAAATATATATATGTAATAATATAATATATTAATATAATAATAATAATATATTCCTCCCACACACACATCCTGTATTAATTTTTTTGTGTTAAAATTACAGCTTTCCTGAAAAGTAAAAGTTGATGCATTAAGTTTGATCTAAATGTACTGATTACTGCACCTTTAGGTTTGTTTGCATGGGCAGAACTGATGTTCATCGTGAGCTTGCGCAGACGTTCTTCCCGTTCTTCGTGGAGCCGGAGATACATCTCTCTCCAGGATTCATACTCTTGAGGGGTATCACGTTTAAAATCCCGCTGGCAGTGTCTCATCCACAGATCATCTGACTCCTCTGTGAAATACTGAGAAGAGACACTTGCAATCAAAGATTTGTTCAAAATAAGCTAAAAATCTTTGTTAAAAGGTGCCCTAGAATTAAAAATTGAATTTACCTTGGCATAGTTGAATAACAAGAGTTCAGTACATGGAAATGACATACAGTGAGTCTCAAATATCATTGTTTCCTCCTTCTTATGTAAATTTGATTTGTTTAAAAGACCTCAGAAGAACAGGCGAATCTCAACATAACACAGACTGTTACATAACAGTCGGGATCATTAATATGTACGCCACCAATATTTGCATATGCCAGCCCATGTTCAAGGCATTAGACAAGCCAGTATTAACGTCTGGATCTGTGCACAGCTGAATCATCAGACTAGGTAAGCAAGCAAGAACAATAGGAAAAATGGCAAATGGAGCGATAATAACTGACATGATCCATGATATCATGATATTTTTAGTGATATTTGTAAATTGCCTTTCTAAGTGTTTCGTTAACATGTTGCTAATGTACTGTTAAATGAGGTTAAATTTACCATCGTTTCTTACTGTATTCACGGAGAAAAGAGCCGTCGCTATTTTCATTATTAAACACTTGCAGTCTGTATAATTCATAAACACAACTTCATTCTTTATAAATCTCTCCAACAGTGTGTAATGTTAGCTTTAGCCACGGAGCAAAACCTCAAACTCATTCAGAATCAAATGTAAACATCCAAATAAATACCATACTCACATAATCCGATGTATGCATGCAGCATACATGACGGACATCTTGTAAACATCCATTTTGAGGGTTATATTAGCTGTGTGAACTTTGTTTATGCTGTTAAAGGCAAGTGCAAGCTCCGTGGGCGGGGAGCGTGAGCATTTAAAGGAGACGCAGCCTAAATCGGCTCATAGTTAATGATGCCCCAAAATAGGCAGTTAAAAAAAAATGTATTAAAAAAAATCTATGGGGTATTTTGAGCTGAAACTTCACAGACACATTCAGGGGACACCTTAGACTTATATTACATCTTTTACGGCACCTTTAATGAGCTAAAAATGTTTTTGAAAAGAAGTCTCTCGTGCTCACCAAGGCTGTATTTATTTAATCAAAAATACAGGAAACAGTAATATTGTGAAATATTACTAAAATTTAAAATAACTTTTTTTATGTAATATATTTTAAAATGTAATTAACTCCTGTGATCAAAGCTGAATTTTCAGCATCACTACTCACATGATCCTTCAGAAATCATTCTAATTGGTGATTTGCGCAAAAAACATTTCTGATTATTATCAATGTTGCTATTTTAAAGGCTCCTAATTTTGTTTTGCAGGTCTCCTACAACAGCTTTACATGCATCCAAGGTCAAAAAACGCTTTAATTTTCTTATAATATATATTGCAGCATCACCTGTTTTTTCTGTGTCTGAAACAGTTCGATAAAGGATTCGGTCTCTCTAAACCCCGCCTTTTCGAGAGCCTACTCTGCTAAACCTTTAGTAACATTATAAATGTCTTTACTGTCACTTACGATCAATTTAATGTATTAATATAAGGTGTGAGAAGACCACAACAGATTAAAGCTGTGAAATAAATAATCTGCATGTGACTGTGTTGACACACGTACCTGATTACACTGCTCAATCCGGTAAAGCTGCTCAGGTGTGCATCTCTCCAGAACTGGCTCCAGAATCTCAAATGGCACTCCGCCAACTTCATCAATTGCTAAAAAGATACAAGAAATATCAGTAAAAAGCTGATGCAATTTTAGTTGATTTATGTGGTAACCGCTTTGTCCAGCCTGAAACATCATGACATCCTTTACAGTGGCGATTTAAAGTGCTGTCACTGTCACTACATTTTTCACAAACAGCCATCTGTGACTCTTCAGATGTGATTTTGTTATGTAATGTCAAACTGACCCAGTAACAGGGATAAAAACCACTTTGAAATGTTTAATTAAAATACTTTTAAAACAAATAATCAAACTCACAGTCTATATTGTTCTGAAGGACTCTAATGCACTGATCATACAGAGACATCATTTTCGGCAAATACGCAGTCTTGGACCCAGAGTACACCACCATTTTGGAGTTCAATCGTCGACCTGCGCAGCCGGCATCCTCTTCGTCGTATGACACTGGGACTGGAGGAGAAAAACATGTTGCTATGAGACAGAATCATCAGGATTTATACACTTCTTTTGATTGCAATTCTGTTTCTTTCAGGTATGTTAGGTAGAAGTCTGATTTAAAGAGGGCATATTATGCCCTTTTTTTTTTTTCAAAGTTTTGATTTTCTTTTTCACATATTCTCCATTGTTGCATCTCCTCTCTTCCCAGTCTCTGTTTAACACTCTGTTTAGTTCCTGTTTCTATGAAGCTCCTTCTTCTGGAAAGCACACTGTGCTCTAATTGGTCAGCTGGACCAGTGTTTTGTGATTAATCAACCGCTTTGAACGTGTTTGGGAAATGCCCCACCCTTTACTATAACCGTGAGTTTCCTCACACTACTAACTAACTCAACCAGGCCCCGCCCCTTTATTTTGCATATGCCTTGGGCAGGAATTACTTAAATGAGGAATACAGAGACGTGTTTGTCCCGGAAGAAAACTTAAAACTACAATGGAGGCGTTTCAGGTAGCTCAGAAACAGTGACACTGATATAGAGAATAACTCCCACTGGAGGGACTTTGTTACTTTGCAGACGTTTTTCATGCTCAAACAGCAACATTACACACTAAAGAAAGTTGAACATGTAAAAAAGCATAATAGGTCCTCTTTAAAGTGAGCTAAAAGTAAAAAATACATACTTTTGCGTCTCTGGGGGGACAGTGGTGTAAGATCAATGGAGGGCAGTGGTCTGTAGTTGGGCTGGATGGCTGGCAAAGGAATATCAGGCAGAGTGGGAACCACATCCACTACCTGGAGAAATAATGATTAGAAATCCTTCCACACAGCTGGTTTCCCCATCACCACACCAGAATAACAAGTTCAGCCTCACCTTCCTGCGTTTCTCCGGAACAGCAGGCGTGGTCACCGAGGAAGAGGATGACTTTGAGCGTTTACTACTGGTCCCGTTGGCCTTGCCAGACTTAGAGGAAGCTGAAGGAATCGAGGCAGGAGGCTGAGGGGGTCGCGAGGGCTGCTTTTTCTTCTTTTTGCTTGGGGTCGGAGCGTCGTATGTGAGAAAGGATTCGAAAGACATGGTTGGAGCTTCAAATGGCTCCTCATCCTCATCCATTTTCTCTGGAACTTCCGCCCTCTCCCTTGATTTTCCTTAAGAACAAAAGCAAAAATCTTAAACTTAGATGACTCATATTCAGAAAGAATCTATTAAATTGATCAAAAGTGACAGTAAAGGTGTTACAAAAGATTCTATTTCAAATAAATGCTGTTCTTTTGAACATTCTATTCATCAAAGAATCTATCAGAAATCTGAAGCAGCACAACAGATTTTTTTCTTGAGCAGCAAATCAGCATTTTAGAATGATTTCTGAAGGATCATGTGACACTGAAGACGGGAGTAATGATGCTGAAAATTCAGCTTTGATCACAGAAATAAATTACATTTTAAAATATATTTTAAAATGTAATAATAAATCACAATATTACAATTTTTACTGTTTGTTATGAAATAAATGCCATCTTGGAAATCATAAGAGGCTTCCTACCATCACTTCCTCCTTTCTTTTCCTTCTTGCTCTCGTGTGAGCCTAAATGTCGATCATGTTTAGATTTGTGACTCGTCCCACCCTGTTGCTCCCTTTCAGCTCTATGCGTCCTCTCCTTGCTGCTGCCCCCACCCGTGGGACGGTGCTTCCGTCTCTCCTGTTCCCGTATGTCTTGGGAATTGTGCTCTCTGACTGGCTCTTTGTGTGGCTTGTTGAGTCTAATGTCATTTCGTGGGGGACTGGGCTCTGGTTCTGGCTCCAATTCCAGCTCTGGCTCCGGCTCCAGTTCAGGCTCCTCTTCTGGAGGGCTTTCGTACTCATCTGACTGATACCCCCTTGCACTGCCGTGTCTGTACGGTGAGCTGTAGTGCTGTGGCGGGGAGGGCGAGTAGCCAGGTTGGTATTCCATCTCGTCGTGTTGTTCCTCCTCCATGAGCGGAGGTTCCTCTGGAGACCGTTCCCGGACTCGTTTGTGCCCTCCAGACTCATTAATGCGTGAGTGGGAACGCCCCTCCTTTACAGTTGGCCTTTAAATAAACATGAACCATAAATAAACGTATTCATCTCTTATCTCAACACAACCAAGGTTCCAAAATTAACACTCGCAAAACATGAAATTAAGAATAAAACTCATCAGTACTGGTAACTTATATTCACTACCATTCGAATGTTTGAGGTCAGTAAGATTTTCTTAAAAGAAATTAATACTTTTACTCAGCAAGGATCCGTTAAATTGATCAAAAGTGACAGTAAAAACATTTACATTTCAAATAAATGCTGGGTTTTTTTACATTTCTATCCTAAAATTGATTTCCTAAGTTACCAAGAAGTTTTTAACACTGATAATCAGAAATGTTTCTTGAGCAGCAAATCATCTTATTAGAATGATTTCTGAAGGATCATGTGACACTGAAGACTGGAGTAATGATGCTGAAAATTCAGCTTTGATCACAGGAATAAATTACATTTTACAATATATTCACATAGAAAACAGTTATTTTTCTAAATAATTATTATTTTTCAAAATATTACTGTTTTAAACTGTATTTTTGATCAAATAAATGCAGACTTGCTGAGCATAAGAAATCTTATCTTCATCAAACTTTTGAACAGTAGTATATATAAAAATATTTATAGATCATACATTTTTTTTAATTCACTCGCCATTGGCAGTTGTGGCAAAAAGTTAATTTTGGACCATGACCATATTCTAAAGACAAACACAGTTGCTTCACTTTCAACTTTAATTACCTAAGAAGTAGGGATGCACAGATAGTTGTTTGGGGAAAAAAATCCTATTGGCCGATACCAATATTTGTCACTTGCTCTCCTATTTGAACTTTAGTCATTAAAATAGATTAGTGTTTTTGATGTTTTATATTAAAAAATGCATGCATTAAGGTATACTAGCAGCTAGTGTACTGCTGTATCATTAAATAGTTTAGCAATAGCAATACATGGATTGGATCCATTTAACATTCAACAGGCCGAAATAAATACATAATACAACAGAACAAAGATGCACTTTGTTTTAGCAAGTATTTAATAGGGCTGCCCCCTAATAGTCGACTAACGATCTGTGACAGACAGATCATTAACAGCTGGTCTATGAGGTAATATACTGTACATTGGGCAGGACATCCAAACGATCGCCTATCATTCATCAACCTCAAATATGGTTTATGAAATATGGCCGCTCACTTTAACATTAACCTAGAAAAATATGGGCTATTCAAGTGTTGGTGCGGAGTGTGAAAGATAAATAGTAGTGCGCTTACTGCATGACAGCTAACATGGAGGCGCCGGTGCAATAACTTACACTTAAAATACTCTAATTTTTGGTCATACAGATAAGGGTAATACATCTTTTGAATCTGTAAAGAGTCTACTTTTATTTACATGCACTAACAATAACAACAAAACTTTGTGCTTTTGTAAAATAATGAAAGCAAACAGGGTGTGCTTTCTGCCATCTCTATGAACTAGAGCTTGCCAAAAAAAAAAAAAGTCCATGTATACTTGCCTCACACACATGAAAAAAAATATACATAGAAAGTGAAATGTCTACTTTTAAATGAACCAATTCAAATAGAAAACAAAAATTCTCCGTATGAAACGTGCATACGGATTATCCTCAACTTCATCACTGCAGAAAACACTAGTTTATCAATGAATTATTAAAATGTTAAAGCAGTCTCCTTGTTGTTTTTCCCCAATGCATTCATAATCATTATTTCTGCCAGTGCGCTGTGGCAAGCTTTAGGTGAGCACTGATTAGGCTTAAAGGGGGGGGGGGGGTGTAATCCTATTTCATGCATTCTGACTTATTTACACTGTTAAAGAGTTGCATTCTCATGCTAAACATGGCCAAAGTTTCAAAACAGAGTTTGACGTATGACGGAGTATTTCTGTGCCAAATACACTACTTCCAGTTTCGGTACAGGATTTGGAGAGTTTTTTTGAGTGTGTCCTGTATGACGTCAAAAGAGAGCGGAATTCCTTGTATAGGCACTTCTCCCTGATAAGCGTGCACACACACATCACCCAGAGCAAGAGCACACCCATCAATACGTTTCATTCGGGATACGGAAGCCGAGAGATTTTTCAACAATGGCTGTGTCCCAATTCAGGGGCTGCACCCTTTGAAGGCTGCATAAATCATCGAGGCAGTCTCATTTAAGAAAAATAACTGTTAGAATTTTACAGTATTTTACACCTCACAATGAATATCAGTCAATTTTATTACAGTTACTTTTCTTAAATATGACATCCTTGATGACGTATTCAGCCTTCAAATGCGACCTCTGAAGGACGCAGCCTCCGAAATGAGACGCAGCTCCTGTCACCGAATGAGTGTGTTTTTGGTTGTGAGGGAAAGATTAACTTTTTCAGCATCCCAAAGAGCCCAGCGTTAAGGGAACAGAGGAGGAAGTTTGTTTTTCTGGGACAGCAACGGAGTTGTGCACGTATGTTTGTTTGTTTTCGGAAATTCAGTGATGAATGCTTTGTAAACAAGTCCCAGTTAGACACTAGATTTGCAGATTGTGGGCAGTGAGTAAAGCTGCATCAGATGTCTGTGTTTTATTGGCAATCGTGCATATAATGTAAACACCACTAAAGTTCTTGTTCCCTTTTTATTTATAATGATGTTGCAGCCAGGGCCGCGTTATCCTAATGGGCAACATGGGCTGCAGCCCAGGGTCTTGAGGGAGGGTTCGTGGACGTCCGCACTCCCCATCCGCGTGCAGCTAAATTTTTGTGATGCACGGTCCGTGTTTGTACTGTACAACAGCCCATGCAAAAGTGAATTGAGTGCTTGAAAACAAAAGTCCACTAGATAGTGTGCAGCGTAGTGCACACGCCGAACGCATATTTCCGCAGCCAAATACTTTTAAAGGCTCACACGTGCGTCTGTGCACAAGACAGAAGCCGCGTGCACGTTCATAAAAATGAAGTATAATATAAATAATGTTGTCAATAACTTGCTAAAGCCTATCTATGTTAAATGTTACTACTAAAATCATTAAGAAGCTGAATAAATGGACAGAGAAAGGGTCCATTACCATATCCTAACAATGATCTATTGCATTTGACCGTCATTTTTAAAGTGGGTTTCTAAAAGTTGTGCATGCAGAAATGTAAGTAGCACAGAATTTTAAATGAGTCATATTGGTTTTCTGAAAAAAATAAATAAATAAATAAATGGCTACGTCTGCACATTTTAAAGGTGCCCTAGAATCAGAATTTGAATTTTCCTCTGCATAGTTGAATAACAAGAGTTCAGTACATGGAAAAGACATACATTGAGTTTCAAACCCCAATGTTTCCTCCTTCTTATGTAAATCTCATTTGTTTAGAAGACTTCCGGAAAACACTCGGATCTCAACATAACACCGTACGTTACGTAACAGTCGGGATCATTAATATGTATGACCCCAATATTTGCATAATGCCAGCCCATTCGACGCATTAGACAAGGAAAGGCAGTATTAACGCCTGGATCTGTGCACAGACAAGGTAAGCAAACAAAAACAACAGCGAAAAATGGCAGATGGAGCAATAATAACTGACATGATCCATGATATTACGATATTTTTAGTGATATTTGTAAATTGTCTTTCTAAATGTTTCATTAGCATGTTGCTAATATACTGTTAAATGAGGTTAAAGTTACCATCATTTATTACTGTATTCACGGAGACGAGAGTCGTTGCTATTTTCATTTTTAAACACGTGCAGTCTGTATAATTCATAAACACAACTTCATTCTTCATTCTTTAAAAGTGTCGCCTTTTATAATCTCTCCAACAGTGTGTAATGTTAGCTTTAGCCACAGAGCATAGCCTCAAACTCACACAAAATCATCTAGGGCACATTTTAAAATACTGCACAAGATGTGAATAAATGTAACTTGTACACTCACTTGATAAAATGCACATAAAACGTGATGGAAACTTAGAGAAGAAACTAGTAGTAAATTTATAGGAATAAAATGTGCATTATAAAAGTCTGTGACGCTTGGGGGGCGTTAGCCCAGGGCCCCGCGATGGCTTAATGTGGCACTGGTTGCAGCTACCATGCAATCTCGTGACTCTTTAGCTCCGCCCACAGCACTGATGGGAGACACGCCTCCAGGATCTCTGCTTTTTTCGGAAAGACTCGGTTTAGTGTATCTATCTTTTATAAATATGACAAAACTAAAAATAGATATGAAGAACGCATTGTTACTCTATATGTACTCAAGTTTAACACGAGATTGGCAGAAACTGTGTCTGATACCACCCCTTTAAAGGCTCTTTATTATGATTTATAAGGTATGAACGACGACTAGTCCTCATTTACTAGGGCAGCCCTAGTATTTAATTATTATACCCAGAGAAAAATGTTGGATTATGCAACAGACATTACACAACTCTGTGCCTTCACACAGTAAATTAATAAACCATCAGTTTATTATATCAGCCTTTTTAATGCTTTAGCCAGTGGTTTTAAATTAATAAAAAATCGGCCAATAAATATTGGCTGCTGATACATCAGTCAATTTTGCAATGAAATGAGCAAATAATAGATCACTTAAAAAAAAAACAAAAAAACTTACTTGTCTGCAGATCTCTCTGGCACCAGCTTTTTCCACTTGGCCACAAGGTTCTTCGCTGCCTCCCCAGCAAATTCATGTTTGCGCAGAGAATTCACAGTCTTCCCAATGCCAGTTTCCTGCAAAAATGGGAGAAAACATAAATGCATTAAAAGCTAGAGATCCCACAGCATTTTTTTAACAGCAACAGTAATGAAGACAAGCAATATTTTGATCTTACCACCAGGATGTCTACTGTTATAGGAAGCTCCCCCAACCTTTTGAGAGTTTTCAGAAGCTAGAAAGAACAAAATGAAGGAAAAAAATCAGAATGCATCTCACAGACAAGAGATTAATTAAACCATTTTCATGATTATATATACAGTTGCATTTACAGTGATAAGTATTTATGGCTGGTAGGTTCTCGTAACACTCACCATTGCCAGTTGTGGAAAAATTTTCATTTTGGACCATGACAACAACAAGAACATATTCTCAAAATCTTTGTGATCAAATCAAGCATTGTGGACAATTACACTATTCTTATTACCTAAAGAGATCATTTACAATGTATTTAATACATATAATTAGGGATGCATGATATATCGGCCACCATATCAGTATCGGCCGATATATGTTCATTTTTAATATTATCGTTATCGGCCAGATAAGAAAATTTGGCTGATATATTAAAGCCGATAAATAATGGATTATTTCCTTCAGCTGAGACACTTCAGATGCACACTGTTTGCTATGATGGCTTTGAATTGCTTGAAATATGATTGAAATCACTTCAAAAAGGAAAATACAGTTAAGTGCAACATGTACAGCACATATAGGCTAAATAAAACTATAATGCGAACATAACTATGTGCTTGGCTTTTAAAAGGTAAAACTTTTGTCTTTTTTTTAATCAGGCTCTCAAAAATTATATAAAAATTTGGATTTAGATTTATCTGCCAATATATCGGTTATCGGCTTTCAAATATAATTCCCTACATTTAATACTAATAGCATCATTGTATAAAACTAAACCTAAAATTAACGACATAAAAGAGATGTGAGCGTACAGTTATATATAAACAAAACATACCCAAATACATATAAGACTTTAGACATTTTTTTAACATTAATGTATTAACTAACAATGAGCAATACATTTGTTTCAGTATTTATTAATCTTTGTTCATTTTAGTACATTAACTAATGTTAAATGCTGAAATTAACAAATGCTGTAGAAGTATTGTTTATACTTAGTTCATGTTAACTAAAGTAGTGAAAGGGTTAGTTCACCCAAAAATGAAAATAATGTCATTTATTACTCCACACCTGTAAGACCTTCGTTAATCTTCGGAACACAAATTAACATATTTTAGTTGAAATCTGATGGCTCCTGCATAGCCAGCAATGACATTTCCTCTCTCAAGATCCATTAATGTACTAAAAACACATCTAAATCAGTTCATGTGAGTACAGTGGTTCAATATTAATATTATAAAGTGACGAGAATACTTTTGCTGCACCAAAAACAACTAAATAACGACTTATATAGTGATGGCCGATTTCAAAACACTGCTTCAGGAAGATTCTGAATCTTTTGTGTCGAATCATGATTCGGATCGCGTGTCAAACCGCCAAACTGATGAAATCATGTGACTTTGGCGCTCCAAACCGCTTATTTGACACAAAAGATTCACAACGCTCCGAAGATTCATGAAGCAGTGTTTTGAAATCGGCCATCACTATATAAGTCGTTATTTTGTTTTTTTTGGTGCACCAAAAATATTCTCGTCGCTTCATAATATTAATATTGAACCACTGTACTCACATGAACTGATTTAAATATGTTTTTAGTTGAGAGAGGAAATGTAATTTCTCCCTATTCAGGCCTCACGGAGCCATTGGATTTCAACAAAAATATCTTAATTTGTGTTCCGAAGATGAACGAAGGTCTTACGAGTGTGGATCGGCAAGTAATAAATGACAATTTTCATTTTTGGGTGAACTAACCTTTTAACTAATGAAACCTTATTGTAAAGTGTTACCAAACAGATGCATTACCATATCATACATCATGATATTTACATATTTCACAACATGTAGTGTCCAAATAACATGTGGTGTTTTTGTTGTACACTGAGACAACAGTGTAAATAACAGTAGTGTCAACATTATTAGTTTGTTTTATATTGTCCAAGACTCACTTTTACACCAGAATCACCAAAACAGACATTTAAGTGCACTTTCAAGTGTCGTCGTGGCCTACAGAGGAACAGGGGGGGGTTGAAATAATGCCATCTACGTAGGCAGCTCACGAAATTTTGAGACACAGCCTTAGTGTGAGTAACGTTACACTGACTGTCGAGGAGGAATCGTGTCTTCTGCTGCACTACTCACGCACGGCCTGTCTTCATCTGTCACCGTTATCATATTAAATCGCTGTGGTTGTCATTTCTGCTAACTGAGCACACGCTTCTGAGAAAGTGCCTCAATGCTGATTCAGCTCAGGCATATTTGAGGAAAAATCTCCACCCGGATTGATCGATCTAACCGATCATCCATTTCACGCTCTGCTGCTGTTGTAATTGTTATACGTGGGATTTCTGGATAGCAAAACTGCACGATCCTCTGACTAGCCGCGAGCAGAAGCGCGTATAACACAGTCATACGCGGCGCGAAAGTGTCGAAGTAAAGCGTCCGCTTCGTCTCAGCGAAAAGGTTTATTACCTTGCGAGGCTCTTGATTCTCTGCGAGCCTCAACTGCAACTTCTCGACTGCTTCCAATAGCTCCTCCGCCATGTTTACAGCTGGTACATGTTGCCCGGAAGCTTCAGCAGCAGCGGTGGGGGCCTGCTGTTGTTTCAGATGCTAGTACGAACTTCCGTCACTCCAAATGCAGAAACCGGAAAACACGTCATACTGCTGTCATAAAGTCATCTTAATCACTCGATGAGGTCATAATGTATTTTATTACTGACAAGGAGGTGGAATAAGTACTTTATTAGGAAGTTACTAACAGAATACAGCACAATATCTTATAAAACATATAAATTTGAGTGGAAATATGCATGGTTGCATGTTCATTTCTGGTGTAAAACACTTTTTTTCCTTCTAAATACCATATACATAAACAGAAATGAGCTAAAAGAAAACCCAACTTTTTGTTAATTCAGAAAGGTATGAAACATTATATTAAGTTGCTACTTTACGTTGAAAAAACGTAAAGCAAAACGCACTAGGTCTCTATGTGAAGCTTTATTTGTATGATGATATCATACCAGTTTCTTTTTCTGTTTTTCTTATATATATATATATATATATATATATATATATATATATATATATATATATATATATATATATATATATATATATATATATATATATATATTATATATATATATATATAAAATGTGAAGACTTCAGATGCAAAAGCCTCTAAGTGTCGTCTGAAATTTTCTTTGAAAATGAGCATTTTCTTGGTTCAGTATTTTCACTTTAATGGCAATTAATAAGTTCTTTTCATTGTCATTAAAGTGAAATAACTGAACATAAACATGCAAGATTGATAAAAATGCATTTTAGACTGAATTTAAAGTTCAAAAGAACAGCATTTATCTGAAATAGAAAGCTATTGCAACATTATAAATGTCTGTGCTGTCACTTTTGGTCAATTTAATGCATCCTTGCTAAACAGGTAGTGATGATGTTACAAAAGCTTTCTATTTCAGATAAATGATGCTATTCATCAAATAATCCTGAAGAAAAAAAATTCAACATTTTCAACACTGATAATAGTAATAAATGTTTCTTGAGCAGCAAATCAGCATATTAAAATGATTTCTGAAAGATCATTATTTAATATTAATATTAATTAATTAATACTATTTGAATTACTTAATAGGAATTAGGTGTCATAAGATTTTGAAATTAATATGTGAATGTCTTATTTTTTATTTTTTGTTATTTTATTCTTTTTATATGTAAACATGCTTAATTATGTATGTATTGGTTATGCCTCCATTTATTTTTTATGTATTGTGTTTGTGATGGCATTATCACAAAAGAAAAAGAAAAAGTGAAAGGAAGAGAAAGTAGAATGAAAAATGAGGAAAAACTATTGGTAAAAAATATGTCTTTAAAGGAGATGTTTATTGGTACAATTGTAATAAATATGCTTGAATCGAAAGACATAATAAAGTATAAAAAAAAAGATCATGTGACACTGAAGACTGGAGTAATGATGCTGAAAATTCAGCTTTGATCACAGAAATAAATTACATTTTACAATATATTCACTTAGAAAACAGTTATTTTAAATTGTAAAAATATTTTTGGGTGAAATAAATGAAGCCTTCTTTTAAAAACTGTTCAAAAGCTTTATATTATATTATATTATATTATATTATATTATATTATATTATATTATATTATATTATATTATATTATATTATATTATATTATATTAAATCATATTATATCATATTATATTATATTATATAGCCCTGGAAAAAATTAAGAGACCACTCCAAGTTCAGAAATCAATGTTAAGTGGTCTCTTAATTTTTTCCAGAGCTGTATTATATATATTATATATATATATATATATATATATATATATATATATATATATATTATATATAATATATATATAATATATATATATAATATATATATTATATATAATATATATATTATATATATATTATATATAATATATATATATATAATATATATATATATATATATATATATATATATATATATATATATATATATATATATATATATATATATATATATATATATATATATATATATATATATATAAAAAATACTGTATAGTCTCTTTTTGTACTTGTTCTGGTCTATATTCAACTATTTTATACCATATTTTGCAACTGACTATTGTCATGTTCACTGTTTGTAATGTGACGGGCATTTAAATAAAAAAATAGGTCATGATGTATTTATTGCCATTCAACATTGTGGGTATTTCAGATACATCCTACTAAGAAAGGCCAAATAAAGCAGACTGTTTTTACATGTAAACTTCAATTTGCTAATAATTTGCCTATGTACTGAATTATATAAATAGTTAAATTATTAAAAAACAACGACTCACCACACTGACAACAGTAAAGCATCTCCTTGACTGAGGATGTAAGTTCAAGCATCATAACAGAATAGACACTGAAATAAACAGGCCTACTGTGACTAAGCAAAATATACATACATCATATTACGGAAATACTGTGACAATACCACAGTACGGGATGGTTATTGGAATATAATTATGGATTTGGACCGAACATAAAAGCATAAGAATCCGGCATTGAAAACCCCATTCTGATCTAAACATTGGGTGAAGCAATGTCTATGTTGGTTATGGCCTTGATCAAGTCATGGCTGCAAGAATAACACTGCTTCTACGTCCTATCAGGTTGGAGTTAGGAGGGCAAGCTGGATATGGACAGTGTTTTTTTGGGGAGGGGTGGATGGCTGTATATGGAGAAGGATATGTAGGTGGGGTTGGGGACTGGATTGTGTTGCAAAGCTGTGGTTGGTTCTTCTTTTCCACAAACTCCTGCTGCCAACAGAGCTCTGCCTGACAGACAGACAGACAGTGAGAGAGACAAGTTATCAAGAAGAGAAAGAAAACAGTGTGGATTCAAGAACTGAGATAAAGCGAATGACAGAAGAAGGAAGGACAAGCTGTATGTAGAGGTAAAACATCCTGTCTCTGCTTTTCATTCTTGCATATGTGCATAATAATACATCTCCATTAAATTAGACATTGACATATGAATGTTTTAACAGCATTATGTATACTTTTAATGCATGAACAAAACAATATAAGCATGAATAATTTAATATGCTTACAGCATATATGAATGCTTCAATTTATCTGAGATTATTTAAAACGAAACCTCACTTTGGATATGCATCTCTGACATCTCACAATCCAAACAAAGACTCTCAGAGTTTCTTATCAAAGGCATCCCACTGTAGTGTAGTGCGGTCTAAATTTATAAGTGAAAAACGGGGAATGACATGAGGGCTGTTTCTCACTCTCTATAAATAACCAGCGGAGGGAGGAGCTTGTTGGAGGTTAGACACAAATACTTAGTCTGACTTTCCACGACACTACAGCTTTTTAAACTGAAGACAGACAGCCTGGCCTTCAGCTTTTAGGACTGACATGTATAACAGCTGCTTCTTTTCCATCTCCTCTTACCCTCTCATCCTTTCTTTCTATCCTTCCCTTTCCGCAAGATCTAGAAATTTCCTTGTCCCCTGTTTACCTCTCACCTTTCATACTGAGTGTTGTGACATCATGTTTACAGCATCAGATTGAAGAACATGATCCTATCACTTTTCATTAACCTTACAGGATCTCAGGTCAACTTTCATTAGGCTATGTGGGTCAGATGTTTGTATGCTCATCTCTGAAATGTTCATCAAACTACTGAAAACTTGAAAATTATTTTAGTCATTGATTCTTTCCGCCTCATGCATTTTCCTCTCTATATAGCTGTAAATGTGCTGTGGTTTTGTGTGTGCGCGTCATAGTCAGCAGGGCCAGCAGCTGCCGTGGTGTAATCTAAGACGTGACAGTGTGTCTTTATGACTGACAATATGTTGCAACACTCCTGAAATCATTTAAACATATGCAGAGAACTGCAGG
This sequence comes from Chanodichthys erythropterus, assembly GCF_024489055.1. NCBI lineage: Eukaryota > Metazoa > Chordata > Actinopteri > Cypriniformes > Xenocyprididae > Chanodichthys > Chanodichthys erythropterus. The sequence continues at coordinate 18,975,943 of NC_090235.1, forward strand.
TCTGATCCAAATGATAGTAAATGTCACAAAACCAAGGCAAGCAACAACATATAATTTACATATCTAATGTATAATCTGGATTATGTAATCAGATCCCAAAAATTAAATACTTGTAATTAGATTGTTTTGCATTTTAAAACACTCGTAATCAGATATTTTTACATTTACATCTCAGACACAGACTTACTTTTTTTTATTGATTACATGGTTACGTTATTCTCACAATGGCAGTAAATTATTCATAATTCATTGATTCTCCTTACTACTTGTTTATCTTGTTAAATTTCCTTTCTAAAAACATTTACTGCTTATATACATGGCTCATTGACGAATAAGGTTTTTAAAGTGTAAAAAAAACAAAAACATAATGGAGATCAAATTAATTTTAAAATTTTATTAAGTGTTAACAATGAGATTATGTGGTTTTTATTATCAATAAACACTGCTTTTGTCATGTTTTACAATATGGACAAAATTTGTCACCAAAAAACTAATTTGGTTTAATCAAAATTTTACCAAATCACACTTTTGGTTATACCGAATGGTGATATTTTCAAACAATGCTAACAGGCTGATATTCTAGTACAATCAAACATTTTATATTTAGCACAAGTTTTTAAAATATTACAACATTTTCCATGTTTTATTGCAGTTGTACTGATGATCAAGTGAAAACATGAATTTTTAAAATAGTTAAAATAGAGTAAGTTACTTTGCTTCACGGCCATGTGGTCCTTTGCAGGTGTCTGAATGATGTCACATCCTTTCACATAATATTAATTGCATGACTTGATCCAAAATGGTCCCGTTATATTGGTTACTCCAATGAAATTCATTTTTCCGGACATTCTTTCTCATAATAAAGACTTCTACACATAATTTTAATAACATTTGCACTATGTTGATATATGATGTTATAAAATCATGCCAGAATAAAAAAACATATACATTTATTACATTTTAGGATATTTTAATCACAAATTAAATGGTTGTTTTGGGCTTTGGACGGTTAAACCAAATGACTTTTGACACTTCAAAATCTTTAAAATACCTTTATATGAAGCAAAATATAATTAAAACCTTTTGGATTCAGTAAAACAGATCTTACATTACTTTGGATGTCATATCTTTGTTTTTTATTATTATTATTATTAAGGCCTTTGAAAGACACAACCATAGGGTCATAACAGGTAAAAAAAAAAAAAAAAAGAAAGAAAAAAGAAAAAAAACGTCTTGTCATTGACCCACATTCAGAAAGGTTTCCAGGTTTGTGGATTTGCACACACAGACCAGCTACTAGTCATATGACTATCAGTGAAAACTGAGACCAAAAAATACAGAAATCATTTCACTTTTAAGTGTTTTCTTTCAATGCTGTGTTCTGACAAACACGTTAATTATTATTAAGTTTACAGTTCTCAGATGTTGGTTAATGGTCACATGACATGCAGGTAAAAACATAAAATCTTTTTTTTAGTAAGCTTTTTATTTTGATTTTATTTTTAAAATTATTTTTTTTAATTAAAATTATGATTTAATTACTTAGCTTTTCATTAAACTCACCCCGTAATATTTAATGCGCCATGTTGTTGATAACAAAGAATGGAATATATTTTCATTCTCTCTGTATTTTTATATCAACATGGTACAAGATTATCCTATTTAAATCAATGTGATAAACGAGTAGGTCAAAAGTAATCTATAACTAATCAAAAAGTAGTACCTTAAATGTGTAATGTAATGGATTACGTTACTATCTACAAATTTTCTTATGTAATTTGGAATCAGTAACAGACTACAATTTGTAAGTAATCTAGCCAGCGTTGAATGTACCAATCTTGTCGGCACTGAAAGGTTTGTAAAATATACTAAAATTATTGGTTTTTTTTGTTTGTTTTTTTAGCATATTAGCCTTTGGCATATTAGCATTTTGATTCCAAAAAATGTTAAAAATAATATATCCATTGCATTAATTTCCATCATAGAATGCCATTAAACAATACATGATGAGATGGAAAAGACAATGTGGTTTATGTAAGCTAAAATGATTGTTGCCTTTTGCTGACATAGACTTTCCCAACATTCAAGCTTTTAAGCATTGCTTATTACACCTGTTTCTGAAACTCAAGCAGCGGTCCTTTGTGTCCCTGGTGAAAAAGGTTGTCATGGTAAATAGGTGTGGATTCCCTTTGTACGAGGACTGAGTCATATCCATGCATTTCCACTTAAATGAAAACAACTGATTTGATTTTGAAACCAACCTTTGTGTTGTGGCCTGAAGGTGAGATTGAGGTGAGAGAGGGGGGACAGATGATAGAGTGTTGGGGGTAATTTAAGCTGCACGACCCCTGCCATATTTTCTTATTTGGCTTTAGAATATTTTTAGAAGAGACATAAACACACCTGTCGATCACAGTCCAGTCATACTTGTTTGTTTATCTGAGGGGGCTGCTTTGTTCTGGTTTCAATAGTACAATCCCCTCTCTGAAAACAATTCAAATTTGCAATGAACTAACTAAAAGGAACCTGAGCAAAAATAAGTGCGATTATGGAAAGAAATCATTCTTATGCATATGCCCTGATCTGTAACATGCATGCTATGTTAACTATAATAACTGCCAGATGGGTGGGGATTATGGCGATAAGAATAACCACACATTCTCTACTACAGGCTGAATCCTATAATAAGAATCAAATATCAGTGTAAATATTCATTTTTAAATTTATTAACGTAACTGCATATAGTGTCTATGCTATGCCATCTAATGTGCTAAATGTACTAATTTTTAAAGTTATGCACTCATAATAAAGGAAAAATTACATGGAATATTTATACTAATATTTATACTAAATTTATAATAATTAAAAAATTCATTTAACTACACTATGTTGATATATGATGTTATAAAATCATGCCAGAATAAAAAAAACATATACATTTATTACATTTTAGGATATTTTAAATCACAAATGAAATGGCTGTTTTGGGCTTTGGACGGTTAAACCGAATGACTTTTGACACTTCAAAATCTTTAAAATACCTTTATATGAAGCAAAATATAATTAAAACCTTTTGGATTCAGTAAAAGAGATCTTACATAACCTTACATACTTTGGATGTCATATCTTTGTTTTTTATTATTATTAAGGCCTTTGAAAGACACAACCAGGGTCGTAACAGGCAAAAAAAAAAGAAAAAGAAAAAAAAAGAAAAAAGAAAAAGACCCGTCATGTGGATTTCCGCACACAGACCAGCTACTAGTCATATGACTATCAGTGAAAACTGAGAACGAAAATTACAGATATCATTTCACTTTTATGTGTTTTCATAATAAAGGAAAAATTACATGAATTTTTTTATTATAAATTTGGTATAAATATTCCATTTAACTACAAAAAAAACCCTAAACACCTAAACTACATTTTTTTTACATTTATATATATTTTAATTAGAAATCTTCAATTATGAATTAAAATAAAAATGATGTACATGTTATTTTTAAACTACTCAACTTGCTTATAATAAATTATAACCCTGGCTATCCTTTTTATGGTAACTCCCCTATGAGACCACATGCACCTGTCAATCACCCTTATATCCTCCCACTGTAAAAGAGTAAGATGACATAAACCCACGAGTGTAAACCCATCCATGTTTGCCATGATATTATGAAGCATTTCATGTTTATTGTACTCATACTTACTGTGTGTTTGTTGTGTTTCTTTTCAGGTTCTGTGTGCGGAAGCTGATCAATCGCTCTCCTCCGCTTTGTTAGTTTGCAAGTGTAGTGCGTCTGTCTGTCCATCTTGGTCAATCATTGCTCTGCTGATACAGTAAAAGTGTCATAGTCTGTCAGTAAAAACACACAGAAAAGAACAAAATCTACCATCTAACCTAGCCTTCACATTACAATGGCTCCCAAAAAGAAGTCACCACGACCTAAGAAGTCCATTCCTGAATTGACAACAGTTGAGAGTGAAGTGGTTGTCCCAGAACCGGGTGTTAAAAAGCTGGAGCTTCCTCTTAATATTGAGCAGCTGAACCGGCTCAATGGGGTGCCCCTGCCACCCCCTGTGATCCGACCCGGGGAGAAGGGTTTTGGTCTGGGCACTGAGCTCACTCGCCCCCTGCATGGATCCGCTATGCTGGAAGAGCTGAGCCGCATGAGACAGGAACGATTCCTCACTGACATGGAGCTGGCCTGCAAAACCAAGGCATTTGATGTTCACAAACTGGTCATTTCCTCAGTCAGCCAGTATCTTCGTGAAGTCCTGGCTAAAGACCCTGGACTCAAACGACTGGAGCTTCCTACCCTCTCACCTCTCGGTAAGCCTTAAAACATATCACCTAACTCAGAGGTCTTCACTACTCCTGGAGACCCTGTCTGCTCCAACTCTTCAAGCAAACCTAAACCAACCATGTCTTCAGGATCACTTGAGAATTACAGGCAGGTGGATTGGAGCAGATTAGAAGTAATATTTGCAGAACAAGGTCTCCAGGAGCAGGGTTGAAGACACCTGACTAAGGCTCTGTTTACACCTGGTATTAAGATGTATTTTGGTCGACCGGATCACAAGTAGATGAGGGAGACACATTCCCATTTCCACCTGGTATTTTAATCAATCTCTTTTATCCACTTCTGTCCTTATTTCTTCGAGGGGAGGGTAAATGTATGCATTTTTTCAGATCTTTTGATCTAATATATAAAATTAGCTTGTGCAATTTATATATGAACGTGCTCGGAGATGACGAAAAACATACAGAGCATCAGCATACGTTTCTGTATATTTCTCTGATATTCGCAAGACCAAGCCGAACGCGAAAATCAGGAATGGTGAGAGAATATTGTGCTTGGTACTTTTTTCTTCTTTAAACCAAACTTGGGTCTTCAGCCGACAAAATTTAAATTCCAGTGCACTTCCCATAATGTTTACTTGTTTGGTCAGTAGGCAGTCTTTAATGGCTGTTCAATCACATTCGACCACATAAGCATTTAGACTACGAAAGCAATGCATTCTAATGCGTTTTGACAACCTCTGGAAGTGGTCGAAAGTGGACAAGCTCAAAGCGTTTTACACCCCGTTTACACATTTAGCATCGTCCACATGTGACCCAATCGTCCAAAACGCATCTTAATACCAGGTGTAAACAGGGCCATGGATACATTTGTTAAAGCTCCCCAATATTTCAAGTGATCCAGACAACTGGAATAATCCCTGAGCCATATTATATATTAAAAATCCATGACATATGTATTATTTTTGTCCTCAGGACTTGCCAATGTTATTACATTTGCTTACCTGGGCCGTGTGCACATGTCCCTGTACACCATTGCCTGCACGGTGTCTGCGGCGAGCACAATGCAGATCCCTCATCTTCTCCAGATGTGCATGGACTTCATGATGTCCGAGCTGAACGCTCACACTTGTGTGTACATATGGAACATCGGTGCTGCATATGGCCTGACTCCCGTTCGCGAGGCCGCCCGGCGCTACATCCTGGAGAATTTTACCCAGTTTTGTGAGACAACCCAGTTCAATCAACTCACCCTGGAGCAAATCACATCTTTCCTGCAAGACGACAACCTAGCTCTTCCCTCTGAGGTCACCACCTTCCAGGTCAGTGTAAGGAGAGGCAGATGGAAGGGCAGGAGGAATAGGGGTTTTGCAAAAGCTTATGATGTTTTATTTATATAGTGACCCAAAAGCTAAATATGTCAGCAAACACAGCACATATTGTAAAAAGAGATATAGCTACAGAGTCGTGAGAAGGATCTAGATATGTACAGGACACTATTTATAAAGTAGACTGAATTAGATGCTAAATTTGGATCACTCACTTTAACTTTTCTTGGAACCTAGATGGCAATGAAGTGGTTAGACTTTGACCCAAAGAGGCAGGAACATGCTGCAGAACTGCTATCTCACGTACGCTTCGAGACGATCCCGGCCAACGAGCTGGTTAGTGAGATCCAGCCAGTGGCACGTATGATGCTAGATCCTCGGTGTCACCGTCTTCTGGTGGATGCCATGAACTACCATTTGCTGCCTTACCAGCAAAACACACTGCAGTCACGGCGCTCAAAGGTCCGGGGAAGCCAGAACGCTCTTCTAACCATTGGGGGTCGCCCTTCTCTAACTGAGCGTGCCCTAAGCCGAGAGGTACATATTGAAGACATTTCAAACCTTTGGACAAAGTCCATGACATGTGATACTCTTGAATCATGGGTGCCCAGATAAACTCCTGTAGGGGCAGAGTTTTCCCCTATTCTGCTCCAACACACCAGTCTAGTAATACTGAATACCTTGGTTAGGTAGTTCTGGTTTAAATAAGATTGGAGCTAATCTCTGGCCCTCCAGGAGCAGGACTGGACTCCCTGCTCTGAGCACATAAGAAAATACATTTTTCATTTTTATTTTGATTGCTCACTTGCCTGTTTTACTGTGGTAGGTGCTGTGGAGAGATCCTCGAGAGGGAACAGCTACATGGCGTCATCTTACTCAGCTACCAGCAAAGAGCTTCAACCAGTGTGTGGCTGTGATGGATGGATTCCTGTATGTGACAGGAGGAGAAGATCAGAATGATGCCCGAAACCAGGCTAAACATGCTGTTGGCACACTTAGCAGGTATGTTATCACAAATAATTTAGTCCAGGGGTCTCCAAACTTAGTCCTGGAGGGACACTGTCCTGCAGAGTTTAGCTCCAACCCCAATTAAACACACCTGAATCAGCTGACAGTGGCCCTCCAGGACTGAGTTTGGAGATCCCGGAGTTAGTCTAATACAGCAGTGTTCCAGGAGGGCCACCTTGCTGTAGAGCAGGGATGGGCAAACTCAGTCTAGGAGGGCCACTGTCCTGTAGAGTTTAGCTCCAACCCCAATTAAACACACCTGAATCAAGTTCTAATTAGGCATATTAGAAACATCCAGGGCAGGTGAGTTGAGGCAAGTTGGAGCTAAACTCTGCAGGAGAGTGGCCCTCCAGGTCTAAGTTTGCCCATCACTGCTATAAAGGTTAGCCCCAAACCTGATTAAACACGCCAGCTAATCAAAACCTTCAAGGAGATCCCTGATTTAGTCTAATACAGCAGTGTCCCAGGAGGGCCACCGTGCTGTAGAGCAGGGATGGGCAAACTCAGTCCTGGAGGGCCAATGTCCTGCAGAGTTTAGCTACAACCCTAATAAAACTGTAGCCTGTAGCCTTTTAGTAATCCTGAAGACATCGATTAGCTGATTCAGGTGTGTTTGATTAGGGTTGGAGTGAAACTCTGCAGGACAGTGTCCCTCCAGGACCGAGTTTTCCCATCACTGCTATAGACCTGATTAAACACGCCAGCTAATCAAAAGCTTCAAGATGACTAGGTACTTCCAGGCAGGTGTGTTTGAGCAGGTTGCAGCTAAACTCTGCAAAAAGGTAGCACTCCAGAAACCAGATTGGACAGCACTGGTCTAATATCTATTTGACCGCATTACCTTCTGGTCCTCAGGTATGATCCTCGCTTCAACACCTGGCTGCATCTGACCAGCATGCGCCAACGACGTACACATTTTAGTTTGGTGGCGACTGGTGGAAGGCTGTATGCAATTGGTGGCCGCAACACTGATGGCCTCTTGGCCACCATTGAGAGCTACCAGCCCTCTACCAACACGTGGCAGCTCCGTACGCCAATGGATATGCCAAGATGCTGCCATGCAAGTGCAGTACTACCATCAGGAGACATCTTGGTGACTGGCGGCTATGTCAACTGCGCTTACTCTCGCTCGGTCATCCATTATAGCATTGACAGCGACACTTGGAGTGAGCAGCAAGAGTTGGAGACACCTCGTGGCTGGCACTGCTCTGCAACACTAGGTGGCAAGGTGTACGTGGTAGGTGGTAGCCAGCTGGGTCCCGGTGGAGTCCGCATCGATGTGATGACCATGGAAATCTTCTCCCCCGAGAGCAAGGAATGGACAAGAGCTGCCCCCCTTCCTCTAGGAGTGAGCACAGCTGGCATGTCCCCACTTGGAAATCACCTGTACCTGCTGGGTGGGTGGAATGAAGCAGAGAAACGTTACAAGTCAGCAGTCCAGCGCTATGACCCAGGCACTGACAGCTGGTCAGCAGTGGAAGACTTGCCGGAACCCACAGTGGGAGTGTCCTGCTGTGCCCTACCCTTGCCCCCACGCCACGCGTCCCGCAGACACCGGAACACCCCTTCCCATGAAGATCAGAGCAGTGTTACACAGCACAACACCGCATGAGAAATGAAAGCTGGGGAAAGTCAAGAGCAAGAGAGAGAGACAGGGTGAAAGGAGAGATTGTTAGAGTGTAGAAAAGAGAGAGCAAGAGAGAGGGACATATAGGTGAAATGGAAATTTAGAGAGTAGAAAGTAAAGAGTAACAACATAAAAGGAAAAGCTAACACAGAAGTCTTTGAACTCCAAAGATGCATTTAGGTACACTGAGTTTAAAGAAAAGATACTAACTAGGGCAGGGTTCCTCAAATCCTGTCCTGGAGGGCCACTGTCCTGCAGAGTTTAGTTCAAGCCCTAATCAAAGACACTTAAACATTGGGTGTGTCCCAATTCAGAGGCTGCATCCTTCAAAGGCCGATTGCATCACCACGGCATGACGAAGGCTATCCCAATTTCGAAGGCTCCTTCAAATGGATACTTCGTGGCCTTGCCTACCCCAGAATTCATTGCGCACCAGTGAATTTCAACTTACCCAAAAATATTTCATGTTTCAAATGTAAAAATAAAAAAACCTTTACTTCGGTTCAAATGTTGAATTAAATCTAAGATGTGATTATACATAGTTTATACTCTTTATTATATGCAGAAATGAACCATAGTGAACATATTTAGATGGTTTGTGAACCATGTTTTGTTTTCAGTTTAATATAACAAAAAAAAGTCCAGTACAAAAGTTACTGCCACTCATCAACGGCAGCTTTTTAAGGCATGGCCTTTTAAGTTCAAGTCCTTCGAAGGATGCAGCCTTTGAACTGGGACACAGCCGAAGTCTTCAGAATTTACTAGAAGATTACAGGTAGACAAGTTTGATCAGGGTTTGAGATAAACTGTAGGACAGTGGCCCTCCAGGGCCGTATTTGAAGAAACCTGACCTACTTATGAAGAATGTGAAAGGTACATTTTACAAGATCCTCAGCAGTGCGAGGAATTTAGCGAGGTGACGGTTTTTGAGTTTCTGTGATTAAACAAGTTTTAGAAATTGAGCCATGCAGTTTTATTGAAAACACCATTGTGGGATCATCAAAAAAAAACATGCTAAATTCAGTAGTACTGAATCAAGAAGCATCAGTTTTATTTCTCACATTATTTATTGTTTTTTTTTTATTTTAATCAAGTTTTTCCAATTTTCTCTCTTGTAGTTATGGGTCTGGCTTTTAAACGTTTTCAGGGATATGTACGATTTTTTTTATATGCAAAGAGGCACAGTGCAAATGTCAATGCCCTCAAAGACACACAAATAGGCATCAACGCATTGATACTGCCCACCAAAGAATGTGCTCAATACCACATATATTAAGCCAAAGTTAAGTCTATAGACTGGCCATTGATAAAATGTCTCATGCTTACCAAATTTCTCATTTTAACCCATTGATATAATTCTTGCTTAGTGTCATTTAAGAGGTCTTTACTTACATGTGTAGTGGTCACAACTAACTACCAATAATTGTATAAAACAAGACCTTCTGAAGAGAACTAGTAAAAACATCCAACAAAAATGTCAATGATTGAACAACCATAACATGGAAAATGTAGCAGATTTAGGAGTCTGAAGTGTGTCTGGTACTAGATCTCTGGGATTTAAAAAAATAAAAATAAAGCAAAATTGATTAAAAACAAAACAATGTCTCTTCATTCCTTTGTAATATTCACTTGAACATGAAATGACAACCATTAACCAACCCTTAACTATCAGAAACTACTGTTTTGGTAATGAAATACATTTCAGATTACCACACAACTTTCTACATTTAAAAAATGTCTGATCTTCCTAAAATTAGTATCACCTACACTGTAACAATTTTAGTTTAACTTAAAACTACCTGACTGCATTAAAAAAAATTTGAGTTCATACTAAAAGACTGGTTTAATCAAAATCTAAATATCAGTCTGAACATTAATCAAGGTTGATTTGACCAAAAAAAAAAAAGTGATCATGAACTTTACATTATACAAATACATACAGCTGATATTTTTGTTTTCAAATCACTATTTAATCAATTCATATTCTTCCATATAATCAATTTGTCACAAAAAATACAAGATATGTAAAGTGAGAAACACCACATCTGTACTCCACACAAATAAAGACACTTGGACTGCATAAAATTTGGGCTTTTCTTTTATTTGTCACAAATTCAAAAAAGGTGGTCCTTTACTTCCCGGGGAGGATGATGCCATCATACTGAAAGACAAAATAAAGAGTATGTAAATTCAGAAAAATAGAAAACACAAATTTGATATCTACTCACACACTGTCTATTTCACAACACAGCTTCAAAGCAGCTTTACAAAACAGCTTTAGAGTCTAGGTGTATAGAAACATTTTAAGAAATTTGTAAAACACCAAAGACGTTTATCAATATTACAGTTGATTGATAGTTAAATTGTTTAAATATACGATAAAAAGGTTTGAACTTCTGACAGGTTGTTCAATAGTAAAATTTGCAGTCATAAATAGCACAGCATGACAAACAGAAATAGTCCAGAGAACTTGTGCCTGGCATTAACCAAGTAACAAAACTACTGATCTAAATCATTAACATTAAAAAGTGAATAAATCAATGAAAATGCACTGCAGAAACAGCAACTAGTTACAAAAGTTTTCTCCATTATGCAACTTGAATGATTGTACCACTTGTTTGCCCATTTTAACAGTACAATTTTGGGAGTTTACACCTTCCTGCTCACTCTTAATTTAAATGAACCCTATGATGTCTCAATATAAAGCTACTGGTGCAAAAAACAGCAAAACATTCTAATAAAAGCTGTCTAACATCAAATCAACTGTAAAGAGTAAAGAAAGCACAAATGCAGTAATGAGCCAAAGGAGGCCAGCAAGCTGTACAAAAAAGTGGTTATACTAGAACATGGATTTTTGGGAATGGAGTCAAGTTGGGTCCCCAGGTATTTAAATACACACCTTCTGCTGGAACCAGCGCATAGCCTCCTCCTTGCGGATACGGTGCTTGGCGCCGATGCGGCCCTGCTTCCTCTTCTTGTCAGCAATACTGAAACCAGGTCTGCCAAGAACCTACAGCGAACACAGGTAAGGAGTGCTTATTCATTTGTCACACAATCACAGGTTAAGTTTAGATGTGATTGCAGCATCACAGCATCCCTCAAAGAACACTTTCCTCCCCCTTTAGTAGTTACATCCACTTAACTACTAATTTCAGCCAGCTTGAGTATAGTGGCAAAAAACTAATACATTACTCAAAATGAAAAACATTAAAGGGTTAGTTCACCCAAAAATTAAATTTGTCATTTATTACTCACCCTCATGTCACCCCAAACCCATAAGACCGTTTTGTTCATCTTCGGAACACAAATTAGGGCATTTCTGAGCTACACAGACAGCGTTGTCCAGAAAGGTGCTATGAAGACATTGTTAAAATAGTCCATGTGACTACAGTGGTTCAACCTTAATGTTATGAAGCGACAAGAATACTTTGTGTGCAAAAAAACAAAAACAACTTCAACAATATGAACTGTTGTCATACGCAGTTGACGTAGTTTTTATACAGGCTCAGTATTGGCCGGCTCCTGCGTCAGCATTACACGCATGCGTCGTGCTGCTCAGATGATCAGCTTTGGCCAATACTGAGCAGACATTTGGACGCAAACACGAAAGTGCTGCACTGTGTTCATTAGGGCTGGATATTGACAATTTTCACGATTTGATTACTATTCACATGATTTTGATTCGCTTACAATTTCAATTCGATTAAATTTTGGATGTAATATTTCAGTTACAGTACATGGCATTTTCTAGAGGAAAAAAAAAAAAAATCTCTCAACTAATGCGGTTAAATACACATGTAAGTCAGTTGATACTACTATAATAATATTGAAGGTTAAATTTATTTATATACAAACACTTAAATTACACTCAATGGGTCTCATTCATGAAACACGAGCAGAACGAATTTGTGTAAATCGTGTGTAAAGTGGTTCTGGTGTAAATTTTCGGATTCATTAAAATGTTCGTATTTTTCCAAATGTTAGTTGGTACGGAAGAAATCTACACCTGCTCCCAGTCACGCGTAAATAGTGCTTTTAACATCCGGACGTTTTGCTCATTAATAAGGCTGCATTTTAATTCACCTTAATAAGGTACATTACACAGCCTTTTGAAAAAATATATATAGTAATTACATACGTTTTTTTTTTTTTTTCCTTTTATTGTGAGAGCCAGTAATAGCATCTGCAAACGGAGCACTTTAATCAAATAATTAATTGATTTCAATAGGGCTGGGCAAACTAATGGCCCCAAATGGCCAAAATCCTTCATTTGGTGTCATAATATGATGCCCATATATAGTTGTCAGTCGGATTTAATGAGTGGGATTTATGGTAATTGAGAATGAGCGTGCACGCGCGTCTCATTTACGACTGATTGGAATTCATTCACACACACACACACACACACTTCACTTCTGACGTTTACGAAGTATTTGTGAATCAGGAGAAGAGTTTTCGGGAAGGTCTCTTTACGCGCAAATCACTCACATATTTACTCATTTACGAATGTAAACAACAGTTCAAATTATTTAAGTTATTTTTGTGCACAAAAAGCATTCTCGTCACATCATAGCATTAAGGTTGAACCACTGCAGTCACATGGACTATTTTAGCAATGTCTTTACTACCTTTCTGGACCTTGAAATGTGCAATGACGTCGCTGTGTTTCAAAATCCCTTGGATTTTATCAAAAATCTCTTAAATTTGTGTTCTGAAGATGAACAATGATCTTACGGTTTTTGGAACGACATGAAGGCGAGTAAATAATGACAAATTTCATTTCTGAGTGAACTAACCCTTTAAAACCGTATCCCCTAGTTTCACAGACAAGGCTTAAGCTTAGTCCCAGACTAAAATGCATGTTTGAGCTGTTTTAACTGAAAGTAACTTGCACTGATACATCTTAAAATATGTCAATGCCAGTGCTCAAGATGAACACCAGTAATGTTTAAGTGTACATTTATAAAAGCTACTTAAATATCTTAATTGAACTAAGGTCTAATCCTGGCTTAGGCTAAGCTCTGTCTTTGAAACTGGGCCTAATTGTAACAATAACAGATGCATTTTATAGACCAAAAAGGTGACATTTATGTAACTCACCACGTAGAAGTCCAAGCCGTAGATTCCAATGCTTGGGTCGTACTTGATGCCCAAATCAATGTGTTCCTGGATACCAAAGCCAAAGTTTCCTGTGTCTGAGAAGTTGTTCTTTCTCAACTCGTACTCACGCACCTGAACAAAATAAAAACCACAAACAATGAATGATCCACTGTGGACTAATCAGAATGATTAGTAGAATGCAAGTAGTCAATTCCCATAAAAACACATTCCTCTCACCTTCAGGCCCTTCTCCAAGATTTCCTCAGCCTTGGCTCCACGGACTGTGCAATGGACTGCAATCTTTTCATTTCTACGGATACCAAAGGATCGCACAGTATAGCGGGCTGGTGGGAGAAACAGAATTAAAGGATTAGTTCACTTTCAAATAAAATTTCCCAGATAAATTTACTCATCCCCATGTCACCCAAGATGTTCATGTCTTTCTTCAGTCAAAAAGAAATTAAGGTTTTTGATGAAAACGTTCCAGGATTATTCTCCTTATAGTGGACTTCGATGACCTTCAACCGTTTGGAGTCCAAAATTACAGTTTCAGTGCAGCTTCAAAGAGCTTTAAACGATACCAGACGAGGAATAAGGGTCTTATCTAGAGAAACGATCGGTCATTTTCGAAAAAAATTGATATGTAAATGCTTTATATAAACAAATGATAGCCTTCCAAGTGCTTCCACTTTCCGTATTCTTCAAAAAGTTTACGCTGTATGTCCTACACCTTCCCTATTCAACTTGCGTAACAAACACAGCGCCAGTAGCATTTTTTCCCATAAGTTGAATAGGGAAGGCGTAGGACATACAGCGTAAACTTTTTGAAGAATACGGAAAGTGGAAGCACTTGGAAGGCTATCATTTGTTTATATAAAGCATATACATTTACCTTTTTTTTTTTTTTTAAATGACTGATCGTTTCGCTAGATAAGACCCTTATTTCTCGTCTGGTATCGTTTAAAGCCCTTTGAAGCTGCACTGAAACTAATTTTGACCTTCAACCGTTTGGAGTCCATTGAAGTCCACTATAAGGAGAAAAATCCTGGAAAGTTCTCATCAAAAACCTTAATTTCTTTGCAACTGACGAAAGAAAAACATGAACATCTTGGATGACATGGAGGTGAGTAAATTATCAGGAAAATTTTATTTGAAAGTGAATTCTTTAATGCATGGCACAGCTTTACAAACATCATTTCACATTCATAAGGTGTAACAAGGTGAGAGATTGAAAGAGCCACCTACCCTTGGAGAAGACAGGAGTCTGGCCGGTCAGCTGCTCCAGCACTTTAGCAGCACGGGTCAGTCTGTCACCGCTCTCACCCACACAGATGTTCAGGCACAGCTTGCGGATGCGCAGCTCCCTCATCGGGTTCTCCTTCTTCTCGCTCTGGTCCTGTTCAATTAAATAAATAGCTGTCATGAAAGCGGTTTCTCACAAACCTGCACTAGCTCTCTCAATATCACGTTAGCTAAGAGAATCTGACAACCTAAAACAGCTCTTACTGATGGAGTAAATTCTTAAATCAAGAGGTAAACTCTAACATCGGCCACACGGTCCGAAATGAACATGCCCGGACATATCCACCATTTGCAGAGCTGCTACCATGTCAATATAAGACAACAAACTGTCATATTGAACACTACATACAACTGAACTCCTGGTTATTCATTCGGACCCTGTCGTAATAAAGTACAGGCAGTATTTGGAACACCTTAGTAACTTTAAACGAGTCAATGACGTGCCGTTTCGACACACTGTGAAGCTAACGCCAATATCCACCGCATCAAATCATTCTGGCCACAAATATCGCCATCATTATGTCTGACACAGCAACAGCGACTGATTACGGTGTGCTTCACGTTATTATTGTACAAAAACAAGCAGATGTTTGCTGATTTTAATGATACTCCTTCGTGATCACAATTTCTGCTGTACTCACCGCCATGTTTGATCACTTAGAAGAGGACGATATACTTCCGGCGCAGAGCATTTATGCTGCGTTTTAAAACGTCAGAACTACACTTCCCATCATGCCTTGCGCTCAAGAACGAGCTTCCGTTAATAGTTAAAGGGTTAGATCACCCAAAAATGAAAATAATGTAATTTATTACTCACACTCATGCTGTTCCACACCCGTAAGACCTTCGTTCGTCTTCGGAACGCAAATTAAGATATTTTTGTTGAAATCCGATGGCTCAGTGAGGCCTTCATAGCCAGCAATGACAGTTCCTCTCTCAAGATCCATGTACTAAAAACATATTTTAAATCAGTTCATGTGAGTACAGTGGTTCAATATTAATATTATAAAGCAACGAGTATATTTTTGGAGCGCCAAAAAATCAAAATAACGACTTATATAGTGATGGCCGATTTCAAAACACTGCTTCAGGAAGCTTCGGAGCGTTATGAATCTTTTGTGTCGAATCATGATTCGGATCGCGTGTCAAACCGCCAACGGCTGAAATCACGTGACTTTGGCGCTCCGAACAGCAGATTTGATACACTGATTTCATACACTGATTTATTTGTGCTCCGAAGCTTCCTGAAGCAGTGTTTTGAAATCGCCATCACTATATAAGTCGTTATTTTGTTTTTTGGCGCTCCAAAAATATTCTCGTCGCATTATAATATTAATATTGAACCACTGTACTCACATGAACATTTAGATGTGTTTTTAGTATGGATCTTGAGAGAGGAAATGTCATTGCTGGCTATGCAGGAGCCATCGGATTTCAACTAAAATATCTGTTCCGAAGATTACGGGTGTGAAACGACATGAGGGTGAGTAATTAATGACATTATTTTAATTTTTGGGTGAACTAACGTTAACCCTTTAATGACGTGTAAAATCAAAATGGGACTTCTGTGACTTTAATCCATTCTAAGCATTTTTGTGGCAGTTTTGTGAACATATATCTCAGTATCTGACATATAATTATGACTAAGATCCACAGAGCACCGTCTTTTATGTCATATTAGCCTACATGCTAATTTGGCAAAAAAATACAATAGTAATTTATAGTAAATACTATACTGTTTCTGAACCATACTATAGTAAATTGTAGTATACTGTATATATTATAGTATTTACAACACTTTGTTAATGAATGCTATAGCATACTGTAATATTAAAGGATTAGTTCACTTTCAATTAAAATTTCCTGATAATTTACTCAACATGTCTTTCTTTCTTCAGTTGAAAATAAATTAAGGTTTTTGATGAAAACATTCCAGGATTTTTCTCCTTATAGTGGACGTCAATGGCCTCCAGACGGTTGAATGTCAAAATTACAGTTTCAGTGCAGCTTCAAAGAGCTTTAAACAATATCAGACCAGGAATAAGAGTCTTATCTAGAGAAACCATTGGTCATTTTTGAAAAAAAAAAAAACAAAACTATGCTTTATATAAACAAATGATCGCCTTGCACGTGTAATAAATACTGTAGTATACTTTAGTTTTTACTACAGTAAACTGTAGTGTATTGTAGAATAATATACCGTATAGATTAAAGAAAACTTAGTACAGTGTTGGGTAATGTACATTGTTTATATTACTATAGTTGTTATATTACCACAGCAATTATAGAATTATCACAACAAATTAATTCAAGTACTTTACTATAGTATGGTTCAAAAACACTACAGTATTTACTATAAATTACTATAGTATTTTTTTACCAATAGGAGTTTATTAAATCAGACTTCACGTCAAAAGTTCAAACATGTCGTCTTTTTACTGTTAATATCTGCATTTACTAAACTACTACTGTTAGTAAAAGCAACAAATTGTACTAAATTTATAGACATAAATTGTATTTTATGAAGAAATTTGGAACCTACAAAGTTCTACTAGCCTGTGAAAACATAATTTCAGTTTTATTCTTCAGAATATGGAAATCAAATATGTTATTATTGTGCAATGTGAGGTGTGTGCAATAATGTGGATCGTGCAATATGAGGATGTGCAATAATGTTGATTGTGCAATGTATTTATTTATTTATTTTTTTAATGAAATGTATTTATCCATGTATCGGCCCTTTGTGACCCCAGGACAATGGATGGAAAGGAGCCTTCGGCTACAATCCGGTGTGTTTATATTCATGTACTATCATGTCTGTCCATTCACACACACACTGTCCCTATCAAATGAATAAATATTAAAATATGACATGACACTGCAAATATTTTTAAAATTTTTATTTTCACAGTTCAAAATGACCAATGCAAAATAGAGTATTCTGACAAAAACACAAAATAATTTAAGCAATAAAAATAGTGCAATGATTAGGCTTACCTCTCCATATTTGGAGAGGATTCTACAAAATCATTATACAAATACACATCCGATTCCTACACACACAATAACAACCACTAACCCTGCATAGACATGCCTAAAAGAACGTTCCGAGGCAACAATACTGTCAGTGCCATTGATTGGGTTTGGGTGAATAAGAGCATCAGTATCAGGAACAAGAGCAGCGGAAGGACTCGGCACCTTCAAAACAGGGAAGTCCAATTCTCTTTGCTCCTTCAGAGCATTGGTCAGAAATGCAAGAGCTCTTTTGGGAAATGCAGGTGGAGAGAACAGATTATGCTGGCGAACGAAGAAGTGGAGTAATGAACCATCTAG
The DNA here is from genome assembly GCF_024489055.1 of Chanodichthys erythropterus. NCBI lineage: Eukaryota > Metazoa > Chordata > Actinopteri > Cypriniformes > Xenocyprididae > Chanodichthys > Chanodichthys erythropterus. The sequence goes on from NC_090235.1 coordinate 18,993,938, forward strand.
TGCACGTCGTTCGAAGTATCCGAACAGCTTCATGAAGGAGACAGAAATCTGGCCTGAAGACCAAAGGGAATCCTGCACTCGGTCTGAGAGAACGTGGAAGAAGGCTGTTTTCCCATGGTAGGAACACAGAGGCTCAAGCTCTTTGGGATACCGCTGCTTCAGTCCTTCAATCAGACACTTGAGAAGCTGCAAACAGCGTTTCCTAAGAGAGGAGAGAACAGGTTAGAGGAAGCATGACTTAAAGAGTTAGTTCACCCAAAAATGAAAGTTCTGTCATTAATTACTCACCCTCATGTCGTTCCAAAAGACTTTAATTCATCTTTGGAACGAAAATGAAGATATTTTTAATGAAATCTGAGAGCTTTCTGTGCCTCCATTGACAGCCTATGCAACTACCAATGTCAAGCCCCAGAAAGGTAATAAAGACATCATTAAAGTAATCCAGTGGTTTAACCTCAATTTTATGAAGCAACGCAAGTGCTTTGTTTGCACAAAGAAACATAATTTACCTCTTTATTAACAAAGTTTTAATCTCCAATGAGTTTTCAGGCAACAAATTCTGCTCTTGCATCAACACAACATGAATGTGACGTGCGTGAGCACTCGGTGGAGATTAATATTTTGTTAATAAAGTGGTAAATTATGTTTTTTTTTTTTTTTTGTGCAAACGAAGCACTGGCACACAGACAAATCACCAGAGTTATATCAACTCTGCTCTGAGTACATATGGGCTCTGTCTAAATAGTGTTAAAGTAACACTGAAGCAGAGTTAAAGTTAATGAGATAATTAAGTGATGAATGAGCATTAGTGATGAACACCTGCTGTTAACAAGCATGAGATTCTGGCTGCGTCTGAAAACTGGAAAATGCTGCCTTTTGAGGACACATTTCAAGGTAGGAAGGCATCAAGACATGTCCGAATCCAATGTTAGCTTCTGTCTCATGAGATACCTTCCTCGGATCGATTTTTGAAGGAAGCATAGATGTATCCTTAGCTGCCTTTGATGTCCCACAATCCTATGCTTTCCATTCTGTGACAGTTGAGCTAGAAAAATAAAGATGATGTCCGAAAGTTGCATTTGCTGCTCAGTTTGTGTGTAAATGTACGATTTTGACCAACACATTTCAATTTTGATATCATTTATATTGAGAAATTACTACTGTAGTAATTAATTATTTGTTTAGTTCTCACCAAAGCTTGCACTATATTGCTGTAGATCATTAAACTGTTACGCTGCCTCAGAAGTCTGTCCTAAATCAATTTCGTGAGGTGCCTTCATGCACAAGCGCTGTTGTACAAGTCATTCTCTTATAAGGCAGCGAGGCAGCAAGACAGCCACCTAGGTTTTCGGACGCAGCCCTTGAGAGATATGTTTTTTATCTTCAGGTGATTTCCTCTAAGACTGTGGCTGAAGTCAGTTGTAGTTCTTGTGTTTCTCTTTTCTTCATTGATTCTGCTTGTTAACAGCAGGTGTTCATCACTAAAGCTCAATCATCACTTAATTAATCGCTTAATTATCTCATTAACTCTGCTTCAGTGTTACTTTAACACTATTTAGAGAGGGACCATATCTGAGCAGAGTTGATTTAACTCTGGTGATTTTGCTGTGCATCACTTCATAAAACAGTGGTTAAACCACTGGAGTCACATGATTTCTTTAATGATGTCTTTACTAACTTTTTTAGGCTAGTTGCGTAAGCTGTCAATGGAGGAACAGAAAGCTATCAGATTTCATTAAAAATATCTTCATTTGTGCTCCGAAGATGAACAAAAGTCTTACGGGTTTGAAATGAACCCTTTAACCTACCTAACATTAACCTACTAAAACGTACCGGCAACACTTGTTGGAAGCAGTCTCACAACACGTCTTCTTATTGCCATGGTATTGCATCATCTCTTTTTCAATGTGAGAGAAGGATATCCGCCAGCTCTCTGAAAACAAATACCTCAAATATGTGAATAATTTACACTTGGTTTTATATAAAAACCTTAAGTTTTAAAGGGGTCATGAACTGCGTTGTTTTATTGTTTTATAATGTTTCCTGGGGTGGACTTATAATGTTAGTATGCTTTTTTACATCCAAAATGGTCATAATTTAGCAGTGATCTCGTCATTGCAACTCAATTTCTGCACACTAACGAGTCCTTTCATCATAACTAACAGTGTAAACGTGATGTAACTAAGAGATTTGTTGAATAAAACGAGAGTTTTGGTCACTGATAAACTCACACTGTTTGGTTGACAGCTCCAGTGATTGTAAAGGGAGCGTTCTTTGATCGCTTTCTATATATAATTTAATCACCGTTTAAATTATATTTAGATTATTTTCATCCTACTAAGAGAAATAACATGAAGTTGAGTGTTTAGTCTCTGGTTTGATTTACTGACACACAGACAAAGATCATGTGACTTTACATGAATCATTAATATCAGATCAGGCATTAGAATGAACACAGTTACTGACATGTTGTTGTTGCATTACTGTCAAGTTCATATCATAAAAGTCTGTTTGCACCGAAATGCGATTGATTTACCAAAGAATCCACAGTGAAATGTGCTGAATACAAATAAATAAAGCTCAACTGAGACATTCACATTGTTGAAAATAAATAACCATATTCCTGCATTAGGATCCTTTAAAGGTAATGTTATTTTTAGTCCTGTATCGCTCTTCTCTAATCCTCGTCATCTGATGAACATGCCAGTGGGCGGGGCTAACGTTTCAACGATGAAGTAGGTGTTGATTTCTTCTGTGGAGGCGGAGTTTCACCTATATAGGCAGATTCCAGGGCGTGTCTTTCGCTGGGTCTGGTGTCAATAACAGCTTTTATTGGACTAACAAAGAAGTTTTCAGTTCTGAGACTTACAGGATATTCTTATAGTACGCTGACCTCTTATATACCAAAATCTCAGGGAAAAGTTGGTTTCTCAATTCATGACCCCTTTAAAGAACACTTAAAGGTTCTATATAGGAGAAATGTCTTAAATGATTGCATAAGGAAAGTAAGAAATGTTTGTCATGATTGAATGTTTTTGGTTCCAGCATACCTTTGGCATCATCTTTGAGGTTTCTTCCTTTTGGTCTCTTTGGGACAAAATACACCGCCTTACTTACGAACTGACGGCGACATTTCTTTCCAAGCCAGTTGTCTATATTGGGACCGGCACGTGCAGCTTGTGGCCAACCTTGTGGCACCTCAAGAGTAGGTACGATATCTACAGACATCACATCATCTTCTTTCTCTTTGTTGTTATATTCAAGGGTCACCGCCGGTGAATTTACCAGTTTTCTGTTTATCACCCAACCTTCACCTGTGAAGGGGCGACAGAACCAAAAACAATCTCAAATGTACACGATACATCTCTAAAGTTTAGGTTTAGAGAAAGAAATTAATACTTTTATTCAGCACGGATGCATTAAACTGACCAAAAGAGACAGTAAAGACATTTGCATTGTTGCAAAAACACTTTCTATTAGTTAAATTATCCATCGACGAAAATCAAGTCCCATGCTACATTTTTTCTTGTTAGAGCAGCCGTTTCTCTCGGATATGCATCACAATAGGGAAGAAAAGAATAACACAAGCTCTGTTTCGTGCCGGCTTTAAGCAGGACACCTGGTTACAGCATTGATATTATTAATCAGAAATGTTTCTTGAGCAGCAAATCATCATATTAGATTAATTTCTGAAGGATCATGTGACACTGAAGACTGGAGTAATGATGCTGAAAATTCAGCTTTGATCACAGGAATAAATTACATTTTACAATATATTCACATTGAAAACAGATATTTTCAATTGTAATAATATTTAACAGTGTTACTGTTTTTACTGTATTTTTGAGGGAAAAATGCATAAGAAACTTTTTACTCAACATAAAAAACAGTGTATAAACTGAGTGAGAAACTGATCAACACACCTTTAAAATGATTGTTAATGAATTTACGGACCAAACGGTGCGTTTCCTCTTTGATTTTGGTGGCTGAGATGGTTCGTTCATCTTCCAGAAGAAAGTGCTTGATTTCTTTGCGTGTGGCTTTTACAAGCTTCACCTTATAAAACAGTCCTTGATATTCTTCCAGTTCTGACAATGCAAGCCTTGGGACTTTCAGTTTCAGCATAATGTCAAACTCGTTGGGTTTGTTGATCTGTTGGTAATAAAATTACAGTTTATCATTACATTACACATCACTTCAAACTATTTTAAATAATTTCAGTCATTACTTTGTTCTTTAAGGTGTGGAGGACTATTACACTACTGTTGAAAAGTTTTCAAAAGTTTTTTGAAAGAAGTCAATTATGCTCACCAAACCTGCATTTAATTAATCAAATATGCAGTAAAAACAGTGAAATATTATTGCAATCTTTCTACTTTAATATATTTTAAAATGCAATTTATTCCTGTGATGCAAAGCTGAATTTTCAGCATCATTACTCCAGTCTTCACATGATCCTTCAGAAATCATTCTAACATGTTGATTTGCTGCTCAAGAAACATTTTTGATTATTATCAATGTTCCATACTATGAAGTATATGTCACTTTTGATCAATTTAATGCTTCCTTGCTGAATAAAAGCATCCTCAAACTTTTGAACAATAGTGTATATTCCCCTCATACCAACTTCATCTCTTTCTATTTGACACTACTAGCTGATTTTTGTATTATCATTAATATTTTTCACCTTCACCATCTCATAGTAGCTGCCGCTGGTGAGAACTGAGACGTCTCTGAAGAAAGGATGATCCTCATTATTCTTCAGGTATTCCAGTAGGCTTTCAATCAGGTGATTTACTATCTTCACAGCGCTCTGTTGGTCAACCTTACGCAGCCGTAGATCTCGACTTCTCTGCCTGATCAAGCGGTCCAGCTGGGGTGAAATCGAAGAAACATCTCCAGGAGTTCCAGAAGAAACTGTCAAGATGGGATGACTGAATTTATCATTACCGAACAAACCTAAGCAAACATCATTCTTCTCCACAGGTTATTCTGGAAACATACAAAAGGGCCACAATGCACAAACAATAACACAGTAAAGATCATCCTCATTACTTGATCTCGTTTGACTTTCCATGTTGGAGTGTTGAATATCCCAAGGTCTCAGATACAGTGCTTGATCCAGTCCAGCCTAAAACTGAAATGCAGTGTCAATGCAAATGAAATATGCCTGAAGAAGTACTGACATTATTGTTTTATAGGCAATTGTGTGACGCATTTACACCCTGTTTTATGGCTTTCATAAATTTTAAGACTGAGAACATCAATGAACACTGCTGAAAATGCAGAACAGACATCAGGGATGTTTTGATCAAAGAACAAAAGAATTGCAAGAACAAAAGGAATTGCACAGCAGCATCAACAAGTCATTAAAGCTAGTCGGTAAACTTTGTGAAACTGCATTTTATCTATGTATTATTTTAATTTTCACAAGCTTATACTATTCTTTGGTATGCATGAACGCAGACTTACCCACTTCCTGGTCCAGAGAATATGATCCATACGGAGACACAGCACAAGTGTATATTGATTCTAAGCTCCTCCCTGCCATGATCATTCACTTTACAGTAAAAGGATCAGGGTGTGACTGTGATCCTGTGATGTAAAAGCGAAACTTAAGGAACATGTGTTTGCATGATGTTTACCTGCTGCATTGACTGCAGACGTCACTCAGGTGGCGTGTTTTCAGCTGAAAGCACTATATGTACAAAGGCCTGTCTGTTGTAATGTGCTGGTTAAGGTTAACCCTTAGTGGTTTACAGTATACTAGTACTTACAATTGAACAAACTATTAGTTTATAGTTCATTCATAGTTAACATATTGTAGTGTCTACATTGTTAAGGCTATATACAAATAGTGAGTTCTTCATTCATTTTCACTGTAACACAGTTATTGTTTAATTAGCGTGTAGTAAAGGAATTGTTAATTGGTTATTGGAAGTAAATAGTTCTCACTTTAGATTAGGTTCACGAAAAATGGGAAAATGCCAATAATTTAGTGCTTTAAACCAACCTTTATTGGACATTAATTGCATTCATATTCAGTTTGCAAATACATTAAAAACACAAACACACACACGTTGGCATATGTGGCATAATGGTTTTTATACTGTACAAACTATATATATATATATATATATATATATATATATATATATATATATATATATATATATATATATATATATATATATATATATATATATAATTAATACTAATGTAGTTCATTTCCAATAAAGGTTGGTTTAAAACACTTAATTAATGACATTTTTCCATTTTCTGTGACCTAATCTAAAGTGAGAAATCTTCATTGATAATAAGTTGTTAACAAAGAATAAAAAACATTATCTAATTCTTTGCATATGAGCTAATTTAAGAGTAATAATTGGTTGATTACAGTGACAGTGAAACCCTGTGCTTAGATATCTAAACTGCTGGATAAAATTGACTAAACAAAATTACTTATCAATAATAGTCTTTGAGCCTAAAAGTGTGGCTATGTGACCATTTTAATTTTGTATTATTTATATACTATTATAGTATTTATTATTTTAAATTAGCTTACATTTTTAATTTTTAAGTTTTAAGTAATTTTTATTATTTTTTATATTTCTATTTATCTTAAATTTATTATTTCAGTTTTAGTAATTTTAGTACTTCAACATATATTTGATTTTAGTTAGTTGCCATGCCAACATTTCTAATTTAAAAGTTTTTCATCTAACTTTATATTAAATTTCATATCAATTAACAAAATGATTTTTTAACAATAGCAGCAGAGATGACAGAAAAGATTAAAAAAATATATATATATTAATGCAAAACTTATATATATTTATCATGTTAAAAAATAATTTATTTCTGAATGCACTTACAATAAAACCCATTCAACGTACTTTGACAAGAAAGAATAATGGCACAATCTCTGATGAATGATCATTGTTTATTTTTCTAATAGTTTTGTCCTAATATGTTCAGAAATACATGGTTTCCTCCTTTCCTTCGGAAGCTTTTACGGTGGGTTTTTATCAGCATAAGCCAGTCCTTTAAAACCGTGCTCAGGTTCTGAGACATTGCAGTGTAGGATGTCGATGAGGCTTGCTGTGTGTCTGACGGGACGATTCATTTAGCTTTGGCTGCCTTCTGAGCAGACTTGGTCACCTTGCCGGCAGTGGCGGCTTTCTTGTCAACAGCCTTGATGACACCAACAGCGACGGTCTGCCTCATGTCACGCACAGCAAAACGACCTGGAAAGCAGTAGCGGGATGGCAGGGAGTTTAAACACAACCAGAACGTTTATTTAACGTTGCATATGTAACATAAGTGATCACACTTACCCAGTGGTGGGTACTGAGAGAAGCTCTCCACACACATGGGCTTGCCAGGGATCATAACAATAATGGCAGCATCTCCAGATTTAAGAGCCTTGGGGTTGTCCTCAAGCTTCTTGCCAGAACGACGGTCAATTTTCTCCTTGAGTTCAGAAAACTTGCAGGCGATGTGAGCGGTGTGGCAGTCCAGCACTGGGGCGTAGCCTTGAGAGATCTGACCAGGGTGGTTCAGGATGATGACCTGGGATGAAGAGGGGCACATGATAAAGCACTTTATATCCTGTCAGTTATAGTATAATGATCATTCAGATAATAATTTCAATCTAACCTGAGCGGTGAAGTTGGCAGCCTGCATGGGTGGGTCGTTCTTGCTGTCTCCAGTCACATTACCACGACGGATGTCCTTGACGGACACGTTCTTAACGTTGAAGCCAACGTTGTCACCGGGGAGAGCCTCAGCAAGAGACTCGTGGTGCATCTCAACGGACTTGACCTCAGTGGTCACGTTGGCAGGGGCGAAGGTCACAACCATACCAGCCTTCAGAGTTCCGGTCTCAACACGTCCGACAGGCACAGTTCCAATACCTGAAGGAAAAATACGGAGAATGTTTGAGTGACAGACAAGAACATCCATGATCTCAGATCAGAGAAAATTGTGAATGAGGTTAGAGGCAGTGTAAATGAAAACTAATTTCTTCAAAGAGGCCATATTATACCCTTTACTAGACACTAGAATAGGTTTTCGTGCTTGAATGTTTAAAAAAGTCACTTTTTTTTCCATGTTTGACATTGTTGCAGCTCCTCTTTTCCCAGTCTGTCAATAACACTCTGTTTAGCCGGGTTGCCAGGTTTTTTTTTTTTTTTACAACAAAACTCGCCCAATTGCATTTCAGGGAAAAAATACTAAATATAATGTTATTTGGGGTCGCTTCAACGTGCGGACATGAAAAACAATCCGCGGTATGTGTTAAAGTATCCTAATTCTGCTGGAAAACCATGGACTTGGCAACACTGCTGTTTAGTTCCTGCATCTATGATGAACCTCCTCCTGAAAAGCACAATGTGCTCTGATTGGTCGGCTGGATCAGTGTGTTGTGATTGGTCAAACTCTTTGAGTGTGTTTGGGGAAATGCCCTGCCCCTTACCATAACTGTGAGTTTCAACACACTACTAACTAACTACATTTATTTTCGTGACTCCAAAACTAAATAAAAAGTTTGCAAATTCATATACCATAAAACACAAAACCTTTACAACCCAATTGCATTAAAGACGAAAATGGCACTTATTGGGCAAGGATTAAAAATAAGGATTTTTAAATATTTTAGAGCTTGGCATAACTAGAAAAATGTATATCCATTATAACAACACCCATAAGGTTATAAGAGTTTATTAATTTACATGACTTAGAAATCAAACCTTTAAAATACTATTCATATGTACAGGTAAACTGTTTTTTCAAAGAAAAAACACTTGTTGAGGGGGTGGATTAAAATAAGAAATATCTTGATTTTTACCTGGTTTAGCTTATTTTAATGTTTGTTTTATCTTATTTTAAATAATGTTATGTCATTTTGAAAAATCACTGCTCTAGACTGCAAAAAACCCTAGACTGTACGAGGAATATTAAAAGTGTTTTTAAATGATACCAGGTAGCGCATTAAAGGATCAGTTCACTTCAGAATCAAAATTTCCTGATAATTTACTCACCCCCATTTCATCCAAGATGTTTATGTCTTTCTTTCTTCAGTCGAAAAGAAATTAAGTTTTTAAGGAAAACATTCTTTTCTCCATATAGTGGACTTCACTGGGGTTCAATGGGTTGAAGGTCCAAATGTCAGTTTCAGTGCAGCTTCAAAGAGCTCTACATGATCCCAGACGAGGAATAAGAGTCTTATCTAGAGAAACCATCTGTCATTTTCTAAAAAATGTACTAGCTTTGATGCGCCACACATGACGTAATCATGTTGGAAAGGTCACATGGAATGCAAGGACATGCAAAAGTAGGCGGAAGTACCGATCAAGTGTTTACAAAGCGAATGTGCAAAAACTAAGTCAAATGGCCTTTACAAAAAAAGGTAAAACACTATGTAGGACAATTTTGAATTTGGAGGAGAAAATTATATGGAGTTTTTCGCCCTACTGCGGTACTTCCACCTACGTCACACATGACCTTTCCAATGTGATTATGTAATGCGTGGCGCATCGCAGAGCAGTGCAAGATGAGCATTTGTGGTTAAAAAATATATATACATTTTTATTTTTTTAGAAAATGACCGATCGTTTCTCTAGATTAGACTCTTATTCCTCGTCTGGGATCATGTAGAGCTCTTTGAAGCTGCACTGAAACTGACTTTTGGACCTTCAACCTGTTGGTCCCTATTGAAGTCCACTATATGGAGAAAAATCCTGAAATGTTTTTCTCAAAAATTTCTTTTTGACTGTAGAAAGAAAGACATGAACATCTTGGATGACATGGGGGAGAGTAAATTATCAGGAAATTTGAATTCTGAAGTGAACTAATCCTTTAACTATGGCAGACCCAACTAATTAAACAAACTAAAATGAAAACTACAAATGATTGTGAACACCAGCTAAACTAAAAAAGACAAATAGCAAAAAATAAATATATTGAAAAAATTCAAATCTAATAACCCTGATTGGTGGTAAATGTTACCTCCAATCTTATACACATCCTGCAGAGGCAAACGAAGAGGCTTGTCGGTGGGCCGAGTGGGTGGCAGGATGGAGTCCAGGGCCTCGAGAAGGGTAACACCGTTGGCAGCACCTTCCTTCCTCTCAATCTTCCATCCCTTGAACCAGGTCATCTATTATCCATAAGGAAAATGCAAAAGAAAAAGCATGAACAATTGCAATGATCACAAACTCTTTAGAAGAATCTATGCAACTTTTTCCATCCCAGGGAAAAGCAGACGCTCACGTTTGTGCTGGGCTCCAGCATGTTGTCTCCATGCCATCCAGAGATTGGAACGAAGGCAACGGTGGCGGGGTTGTAGCCGATCTTCTTGATGTAGGCGCTGACTTCCTTGGTGATTTCCTCATAGCGCTTCTGGCTGTAGGGGGGCTCGGTGGAGTCCATCTTGTTGACTCCAACAATAAGCTGTTTCACTCCCAGAGTGTACGCAAGCAGGGCATGCTCACGGGTTTGTCCGTTCTTGGAGATACCAGCCTCAAACTCACCAACACCAGCAGCGACAATCAGCACGGCGCAGTCAGCCTTGGCAGAGGAATGAAACAAATAATATCATGACATTTAAATTAAAAAATAATGCATTGTGCTGTGATAGATATGTTGAAATACAAAACAAATCCTACCTGAGAAGTACCAGTGATCATGTTTTTGATGAAGTCTCTGTGTCCAGGGGCATCAATGATGGTGACGTAGTACTTGCTGGTCTCGAACTTCCAGAGAGAAATATCAATGGTGATACCACGCTCACGCTCGGCCTTCAGTTTGTCCAGCACCCAGGCGTATTTGAAGGAGCCCTTGCCCATCTTAATGCAGAAAAATATTCAGAAACATATTTTTGAGAATGGACTGAATGGACAAAATAATAATCCTAGAGCCTATATGTGACACTGGACCACAAAACCAGTCATAAGTTGCACAGGTATATTTGTAGCAATAGCCAACAATACATTGTATTGGTCAAAATTATCGATTTTTCTTATGCATTGCTTTCTTCATGTTCCATGAAGATATTTAGTAAAGTTCCTACCGTAAATATATAAAAAAATACTTTTTGTGAGTGGATATGCATTGCTAAGGACACAGCGTTGCCCTCAGGAAATGGAAAGTTTTCTTAAGCCCTATGTTTAGTAAATTTTACTTTAAATGATTGCAACCAATTAGAAAGGTCGAGAACGTACTAAAGAACAGTCCAGTAAGGTGTGGGAGTCACTATCCAGCACCATTTAAAGCTCGGATGTCCTGTTCTGACACATTTGCTTTGGTAATCTTATTTAAAATGACATGAGCTGTACATAAAAAAATATGTGTGTCTGTGTGTGTGTATGAAGGTGTAGAGAAGCCTTTTGGTTTTATGAAGTTTTTTTTATTTTGCATGTTCAGAAATGTTCAGTTTTTCTCTTCGTTGCCTCAGGGCAACGTTGTGCGATAAGGGGTATTTTTCGAGGATGTTTCGTACGCAGTGAAATCTTATTACATGAAGTACATTATATAGCATAGCATACTAAATGATACAAACCTATGCATCAAATTTAATATATATGTGTTTTTCAAGTTTTTTTTCCCTTTTTACTTAATTTCTTGACATTTTTATTTTTAATTTTTTTTATTTTGATGATAATTTTGATGATTCTGTACCATTGTTGCACAAAAAATATTTTGGGGTGGAGGGCCAAAAATGTTTTTTTATCAGTAAAATGCTCCCAAATGAACCAAAAAAAAAAAAATGATGTGGAATTATTTTTTTTTCATGTGCCATCAACGTGTGCAGTAGAGGGTTAAATGTGATTTTCTCAATATTTTGATTTTTTTGCACCCTCAGATTCCATATTTTTAAATAGTTGCATCTCGGCCAAATATCGTCCTATCATAACAAACCAATACATCAATGGAAAGCTTATTTATTCAGCTTTCAGATGATTTATAAATCTAAATTTAAAGAAAAAATACCCTTATGACTGGTTTTATGGTTCAGGGTCACATATTATTAGAGTTTAACATCTTTTTTAAACATAACATCTATAAATGATTCATTAACGAGATTTAATTCTCTACATTTCATGAATGATTATTGCAAGCATGCATGCTCAGTTTGGACATTCAGAACTGACCAGTACCAATAAAAACCAAACTCTAGATGTCGCTCACAACACATGGTGTTCAAAAAGACACGCCCAGAATAAACTTGTCATAGAGATATATTAGTCATCGGAAGTCACCCGGCTGATGACGTACCTCAGCGGCTTCTTTCTCAAACTTCTCGATGGTTCTCTTATCGATGCCTCCGCATTTGTAGATCAGGTGGCCGGTGGTGGTCGACTTGCCAGAATCGACGTGGCCGATAACCACGATGTTAATATGAATCTTTTCCTTACCCATGTTGTAAATTTACTGTGGAAAGACATTGCTTGTTTAGTTTCGACGGTGTAAACATTTAAACACAAATTGCACATTAGTGTTCAAGGAATTTGAATGATAAACGCAAATGATTCACAACACTAGGCGCGCGCATTCCATACAGGGCAATATCTGTATCTGCGTGAACGTGCAGCATTGTTGTTGCCATGTCCCTTTATTATAGCATGCATTTATATATATATATATATATATATATATATATATATATATATATGCATGCAATATATATATATACACATACACACAGATAGAAATATAAAACAGGTATATATAATTATACACAAGTCGTGAGTTCCTATAGTCGCAGTTTTGAAGGGAGCTTGAACCGCATAGCTCAATAAAGTGCAATTAACCATTAAATCTCAAGTTACATTCTCTACTGCTAGACTAACATTTAGATTAAAAAATAAAAAAAGAATCTTATGCATTGCTTTCCCCAGCCCAGGCTTATTTTTCTTATGAAATCTGGCAACACCCACCCCTCCCTCCATTCACTTGTCCTCCATGTTGAAGGGCTGGAATGACAGCACCAGCCATGTTCTCTCCAGCTTTGCCAATATAAGTCCGTGCTCAATACATGTGCATGTCAGTGAAAAGGGGGCAGTAGAGTAATAAAGAGAAACCTGACGTAATAAGCTTGTCAAACCAGACCGAGAGAATAACCTGAACCTATTAACCTTAAGAAAATTATGGGAAATTGACTTTAAAAAAGGGACCTTTTTCCTCCCTTACACTAAAAAAAAACCAAGCAAATCAAGGATTAAGAGTTAATAAAAATGCCATAAACTTACCCGACTACAAGCACTACAGACAGCCCTGAGCAGACTGGAGAAAAAGGAACGAGTCACACCGTTCGGCTAAATTTATACCGGTTCAGACAGGGGTGGGATATGAAAAATCTTAGACCACATAGATACTGCTCAGATGAGGGGTACCATTGGTAGCTTTAATGTGCACTCACTATTTGCGATTGGAGGAAGAGGCATCACTTATGCGGGCACAGGGAAGGGGAAAAAAAAAAACGGCTGCAACACGTGTTAAAACAGCTGCAATGACGAATCATTTTACAGTTGCTCATCCCGAATCCCACCCAGTTCCCCATTCATAACAGGAGACGGAGCACAATTTCGATTTTTAATACCTTTATTAGTTTATTCAGCAGCTTCTTTCCAAATTTTACTGTGGCAACAGGTGCAGTTCTAAACCATTTCAACACAAATTTAATAACTGAAAGAGGCACTATCAGTCGATCAATAAAGCCACACTTAATCCAAGTTGTTTTCCTTTCCTGCGAAAATTTTTCCGATGGGTTTTAATCAGCATTAGCCAGTCCTTAAGTAGAGTGCCCAGGTTTAGAGAGATTCCAGGAGGTTGGGAGGAACACACCGCAACCTTTGGAACAGCGTGATGAAGGGAAATTCACTTGGTCTTGGCAGCCTTCTGTGCAGACTTTGTGACCTTGCCAGAACCGGCAGCCTTCTTCTCAACGCTCTTGATGACACCAACAGCGACGGTCTGCCTCATGTCACGCACAGCAAAGCGACCTGTGGATGGAGGATGATTAGTATCGAGTTCTAAACAAAAGTGGATACTGACGATATGGAGACTAGAGCGTGAACTTACCAAGAGGGGGGTAGGTGGAGAAGCTCTCCACACACATGGGCTTGCCAGGGATCATCTCAACAATGGCGGCATCTCCAGATTTAAGAGCCTTGGGGTTGTCCTCAAGCTTCTTGCCAGAACGACGGTCGATTTTCTCCTTGAGCTCAGCGAACTTGCAGGCAATGTGAGCGGTGTGGCAGTCCAGCACTGGGGCGTAGCCTTGAGAGATCTGACCAGGGTGGTTCAGGATGATGACCTGCAAGAAGACACAAGTTAGTATAAGCATAGAGATGGGAATTTAAGAGATTTTAAAAAGCAACCATAACAAACGGAAAAGGCCTAACCTGAGCATTGAAGCTGCCGGCCTCCATGGGTGGGTCGTTCTTGCTGTCTCCAGCAACGTTACCACGACGGATGTCCTTGACGGACACGTTCTTAACGTTGAAGCCAACGTTGTCACCAGGAGTGGCCTCAGCAAGAGACTCGTGGTGCATCTCAACGGACTTGACCTCAGTGGTAATGTTGGCAGGGGCGAAGGTCACAACCATACCAGGCTTGAGAACACCAGTCTCCACACGGCCCACGGGTACAGTTCCGATACCTGAAGAGATTAAAAGGGACATTAAAGACGATCCAATCATGCATTCAGAACTTTAATATTGCGAGTATTAATACAAACCTCCAATTTTGTAGACATCCTGAAGTGGCAGACGGAGGGGCTTGTCGGTGGGACGGCTTGGGGGCAGAATGGCATCCAGGGCATCAAGAAGAGTAACACCGCTAGCGTTACCCTCCTTGCGCTCAATCTTCCATCCCTTGAACCAGCCCATCTAAAAATGGAGATTAAGACCATTAAAACATGAAGCATATTGCAAAATTGTTAAACTTAGTCTACGCAAAATAATTACGTTTGTGCTGGGCTCCAGCATGTTATCTCCATGCCATCCAGAAATTGGGACGAAGGCAACACTGGCGGGGTTGTAGCCGATCTTCTTGATGTAGGCGCTGACTTCCTTGGTGATTTCCTCAAAACGAGCCTGGCTGTAGGGGGGCTCGGTGGAGTCCATCTTGTTGACTCCAACAATAAGCTGTTTCACTCCCAGGGTGAAGGCCAGGAGGGCATGCTCACGGGTTTGTCCGTTCTTGGAGATACCAGCCTCAAACTCACCAACACCACCAGCGACAATCAGCACGGCACAGTCAGCCTGGGGTGGGGACGACGACAAAACTAGTTAAACCACACCCTACTTTAAAACAACTCCCAAAGAGCACATTTGTTTGTATATCGAGTGTAGCCATACCTGAGAAGTACCAGTGATCATGTTCTTGATGAAGTCTCTGTGTCCAGGGGCATCAATGATGGTGACGTAGTACTTGCTGGTCTCGAACTTCCAGAGAGCAATGTCAATGGTGATACCACGCTCACGCTCGGCCTTCAGTTTGTCCAGCACCCAGGCGTATTTGAAGGAGCCCTTGCCCATCTGTGTGTCAAACGAATTAAGCGTTAATAAAGGAGAGACATTAATTTAACATAGCAAAAGAAAAGAAAAGGGTACTTAATTTTGCCTGATTGATTGGATCTTAGTGGTTTGCTATTGCTGATCTCATGTGACTAACAGGTAGTCCTGCCCTCACACCAGTAAAGTCATTGCAAGAGGAAGGGAAAATGATTTTGTTTAAAAAAACAGGACTAAGTTTTGCACAAATACTCAAAGTGACTAATTTCATACTAAAATAAATAAATATTTTAAAGCAGAAGTTAGACTGCTTGAAAGGTTGAATGGGACCAGCGCACATGTTGCTCGGCCTACTAGGCGCCATTACAGAAAACGCAACGTCACTGAAAGCCCCGCTTAAGCTCCGCCCACTCCCACACCCAGCCGGCTTGAGCCCAGGAACGCGTGCTACCGCCGCCATTTTGGCTCTTGTTACATCGACTTGTGCCGCAATCAATGCACAAAAATTCCCGAATAAAACAGTTTAAGTGGCAAAACACTCACCTCAGCAGCTTCCTTCTCGAACTTCTCAATGGTTCTCTTGTCGATTCCACCGCATTTGTAGATCAGATGGCCGGTGGTGGTGGACTTTCCGGAGTCGACGTGGCCAATAACCACGATGTTAATGTGGGTCTTTTCCTTTCCCATGATTGATTAGTTTCTGTGTGAGGAAAAAGAAGAGGGGAAAGCTTAATAACGAATAAGTAAAGTACATATTTTTCATATTTAAAACTTTTGATTGGGGGGGGGATTTCATAACACAAGTGAATGGATGGTCCAGAGTTTCAACCGGCCTAGTTCACCAGAAGGCAACTGCGACACGTGTTTCTTTAGAGTAGCGAGGTATTAAGTTACAAAAGAAATTAAAATGTCTGAAAGGCATCCATAAGGAGGCAGACATCTGGCTCTCCCGAGAACTTGTAACAGCTGTTGGATGGGAGAATGTGGGGAAGGCTTTTAATAGGCCTCCAAGTCGCTTAGTGCCTTTGTTCTTTCACCGGTTCCCGTTCTTTGAACGATAAACACACATGGAAACTGTGTGAAAATTAAATTAACCACATCTCCTCTACACATACCAAGAATAAAAAACACAATTAAGAACGTAAAGTTAGAAATAAATTATTATATTATATAAACCTGACGTGATAAACCCACGCTGAAAATAAGAAAACGCAAACTTTCAGGGAAAATATATATATTTTTTTATAATTGTCTAAAAGTTGTTTAAAAACACTATCCAACATTAAAACCCAAGGCCTAACGGAGAGAGAAAGTACTCACCAGGATCGAGAGATCACTCCTCAGCTGCTGCTCCCCTTTGCCAGGTAACAGAAAGAGGAAGAAAAACGCTATGGTTGGAGAATTTATACGCGGGAGGAGGACCGACTGGGCTGCACCCCCCGCTTCCTGACCGACCCGCAAATCACACACAATGAGAGAATTCTCCCCGCCTCGTCATACTGACGTCACTACTTTGTTTCACTGATGGTTCTCTGTTTGGAACGGTATATGATGCGATTTGCATAATGGGAAAATATGTTACTGAATATATATAGGGTAAGATGCCGTTTAATAACTATGTGGATTTACTTTTCTTTTTTTTTTAAACTAACATTTATAGATTAAAAAAAATATATATATATTAGACATTAAAGGGTTAGTTCACCCAAAAATGAAAATAATGTCATTTATTACTCACGCTCATGCCGTTCCACACCTTCATTAATCTTCGGAACACAAATTAAGATATTTTTGTTGAAATTCGATGGCTCCGTGAGGCCTGCATAGCCAGCAATGACATTTCCTCTCTCATGATCCATTAATGTACTAAAAACATATTTAAATCAGTTCATGTGAGTACAGTGGTTCAATATTAATATTATAAAGCGATGAGAATATTTTTGGTGCACCAAAAAAACAAACAAAATAATGAGTTATATAGTGATGGCCGATTTCAAAACACTGCTTCGTGAAGATTCGGAGCGTTATGAATCTGTGTGTCGAATTATGATTCGTATCGCGTCAAACCGCTGAAATCACGTGACTTTAGCGCTCCGAACCGCTTATGCTGATTCATAACACTCTGAATCTTCCTGAAGCAGTGTTTTGAAATCGGCCATCACTATATAAGTTGTTAATTTGTTTTTTTCGGCGCACCAAAAATATTCTCGTGGCTTTATAATATTAATATTGAACCACTGTAATCACATGAACTGATTTAAATATGTTTTAAAGCATGGATCTTGAGAGAGGAAATGTCATTGCTGGCTATGCAGGCCTCACTGAGCCATCGGATTTAAAAAAAATAAAAAATCTTAATTTGCGTTCCGAAGATTAACGAAGGTCTTACGGGAGTAATAAATGACATTATTTTCATTTTTGGGTGAACTAATCCTTTAAAGACATAGGCTAAGATACAGCATTTACACTTTTAACAAGATATCCAAAAAGATAATACATTTAAGGAAATGGGTTTACATTGCACAAAGAAAAATAAATACAAATAATACTAATAGAAATATATAAAAAAATAAATGAATAAATAAAATAAAAAGAAATATACCAGTTTAATTTTCAAGTAACTTCAATTCTTTGGCGAATAAAAGTGTATCTCTACATTTTTTGTTATCAATACATTGGAGAGACTCAATATACAAATGAAAATCAGTCATAAAGACCTTCAAATTATAAATTATTTCTTTTACTTTTATGAATATGAAATTTACCCAATAAAATCATAAGATTCATCATAAAATTAACAGATTAATTTTTTGATTCAAAATATAATATAACATATTTGGATGTTAATTCACAATTATAACCAGACTTCTGCAGAAAAATCTTCCCAGAATTTTTTGGAATGGTAACATAAAAAAAAAAAATTATAATTTTTTCTGGCTGATCTGAACAAAATGAACATTTTTCATTAATATCCATAAATTTGGATAAAGTATAGTTACTAATATAAATATTATGAAGTACTTTCAGATGTATTTCCCAAAGTTTGTTAGATATACAAAACCGCAGCCAAGCATTTTTCCAAATAATCTCTGGAAAACAACATTTATAGATATAAGTTTAGCATGTGCAGGATGATGATGTGTTATTATAAGAAATAAATAGAAACATTTTGTAATTGTTATAGGCACAAAAGGTCAAATATTAAAAGAGGGGTAAGTTGGGCTTACATGCATGGGCTAAACTTTTACACTGATAAATTACTTTTGACATAATTCTCATTAATATTTATATATTTTTTAAAGTGTCATTAATGTAAGATACTAAATAAATTATTGTGTTTAAAATTTTATTTTGACAATTTAGTTACTAATAATATCACGGCAGAATACACTAAAAAATGCTGGGTTAAAAACAATCCAAGTTGGATTGAAAATGGACCATCCCAGCGATTGTGTTGTTTTAACCCAGCATTTGGGTTAAATGTTTGCCCAATGTGCTAGGTAGTTTTATTTAATCCAACTATTGTTTAAAAATAACTATATGTCTGGCTTAAAATGAACCCAAAATAGGTTGGAAATTAAAAATCAGACACATAATTACTAATAATCAAAAGGTGAAATGCAAAAGCAACTTAATAAATGTTTATTGTTTAATTATTAATCATTAAACTTATTAATAAATGTTCATTTCCAACATTTGGGTTCATTTTAAGCAAGCAATACAGTAATTTTTAATCAATATGGGTTAAATAAAATTACCCAGAAGGTTGGGCATTTAACCCATTCGCTGGGTTAAAACAGCAATCGCTTAGATTTTAGAGGGCAATAAAAGAGATTCATCTGTAAGGTAAAATTATTCTATGACTTATGAATATTTACTTATTTAATTGCCCATATTTTAATTGAAGATATGTCATAATAGCAACATTTAACAATTTTACTCAACTAACCTATAGGTTATAATGAAAGCAAAGATGTCTGAAATACTGAATAACAACCCCATTAATTACAATAATTATTCAATTTAACACTAGTAACAACCTAACCTTACCCCAACTTATTTTGAGATACCAAATCTACAGAGGGCAATATTTGTTTGTTTGTTTTTAACGTGAATAATGTAGGCTATATTTGAATTTTTGGTCTTTCCATTTTAAATTTAGATTGTCACAAGATGCTGACCACACAAGTTTTAATTTCTTGGTGTCCTTATGATGAATGACAGCAATCATCACTATAAAACTAACTGCATTATGTATCAGTGATTGAATTTGGTTTAAATTGAATCACATTTACTTCTTAAAGTAGCTCACATTTAATTCTTTGGTTTTGGTCAAAGCTGTAATACAGGTATAGAAGCCACTCATTTTGTCATTTCTTTTCATCTTTGTGCTTATTCTCCCAATAAAAATATGATTAGACAACTGACTTCTTGTTCACATGCATCTGTTTCAGAGAATGTAACGGAATTAGAATTGTATTTTATGACTCTGACTGGAGACCATGTGATCAGTCCTGTCCTGTATGCAAATTAGTCAGCAATAGCACAAAGTTGATAAGGGCACTCAGGTCCATTGTCTCATGTGCATCTCCACCCGGTGTTTCAACTATTCAGATTCAAATGCAATCAGATAGGACTATTTGCTGAATGGTGAGATTTTCACTCACCTATTTTAAACCATAAGCCCATGGGAGGCAACAAAACTTTCGCAATTTCCCTTATTATGTATGCATTTCATGCATTCAGAGTTCTTCATTGTTTTTTAAGTGAATTCTCAATGTCTTCCTCGTGCATTGCAATGCATTCCTCGTAACTTTATTTCAAAGAGCTGGCCTCTCCCCAAACCTCCAACTAACTCTCTCTAGGTAACAGATGCTTGGTCGACAGCTGCTATTTTCAGTCAAGAGCAGCGGCGCAGACAGTCGGGTCACATATACTGTGACAATCAGAGCAGCACGCAGTGGAATCTAAAAGTCAAAGACCTCGCTGGAAATCTAGGATTTTTTTATTTAAACCTGCTAATAAATAATATTTCAGGACTGGAGAACATCATATAACATTCATGCAGCTAAAAAGTGCTGCTGTCATAAAGGAAAAAGGAGGACTAAACTGATATATATAATATAAATTCATAAAAAAAAGCATAATAGATCAATACACACACATACGTTTGTAACTCATTTCACATACACAGACGACAGAGATAAGGATTGACTGATTGATATAATCAGTCATAATTGCATTAACAGAACTGTTGTCATTGTCTTCAAACATGCATGTCCTTCATGCAAGCAATGCTATTTCAACAGACAATATATAAATAAAAATCTGAATTATGTGCATTAATAATAATGAGACAATATGTAGGGCAGCACATGCAGTTTTCTAAATGCACCAGTTGCAATAAAGCGACTGAAAATGAGAGGGTTCAGCAGGAATTGTATTATTTATGTCCACAAAAGACATCCATTGATGAAACCAAACATGGAATGAAACTGATCATGACATGGAATCTTACATTATTGTGCAAAATATATTTTACACACTATCAAAATGCAATTTTGCTTCAGCACTGCTTATTATACTTCCCCTTAAACATGCTCCACAGCTGCCGTTAAATAACTTTAATCCAAAAGTTAGTCAACTTGATGCATGTGAAGCAGCTAATCTAAATAAAAAAGACTGAACCACACTGATTGAGTCAACCTGAACCTACAGGGCAAGTAAATAATCAAACAAATCCTTTTGAAAGTGTCTTTAATAATCATGATTGTGGTCTTCCTCAACAGTAATCCTAGAAAATGAAGGAAATAGAATTATGCAGTAAGCAACCGGTCATATGACTGATATTAAAAAGAGATTCCACAGCAAAAAAAAGTTGGCACATGTGAATTGCGGCAATTCTCACTTTCTCTTTCTTCATTTCCTCACACACAGCCCAAAGATGATTACTGGAGTCCCACCCCAACATACAAACACATCTCTGCATATCCTGACCTGTTTCAAAACCACTGAACTTTTGTCTTTTTGTTTATTGTGATGTCTCTTGGTCTGGTCTGGCCTGTTTGCCTGGTTCTTGTAGCAGAGCAATGCTAACAGGCTTAATATCTATTTAACCAGATAAACTCCCATTTGGTGTCTCTCAGTCGCTCAACAAGTGTGGGGGAGGGCACAGGGAATGTGTGCCACGAATCAACGTCAGTGCCTGGCATGAGATCAGTGTTGAGTCATGCAATACAGAGGGAAAGGCCTGAACTTCTCTCTCAAGGCTCAAACACAGAGCAGGCCTCATTGCAAGATAGCTTATTTACTTTTGAAGTATTGCAGCAATGCTTATATTATGAATGGCTTGAGTTTTGCCTCATACATCGGTTTGGATCAAAGTTTCTGCTAAATTAATAAATGCAAATGTAATGTAAAAATGTTTTAGCCAGAAATATTGCAATGATAGCAATGAATCTTTGGAAGTGCTTTATTTTATTTAAAGTCTGCATAAAATTGAAGTTTTCTTCACTGTTGTGATATATATCTGAGTGAAACAACAATAACAAATGTTGATTTTTTTCCATGGGGAATTGTTTGGATGGTTGTGGTTTGCTATTGGTGGATCTCATTTGAGTGACAGCTTGCCCCGCCCTCTCACCAGTAAACATGTCATTAGAGAAAAGAAGTTGCTGCAGGAGAGAGGGGAAGTTATTTCGATTGAAGATTACGAGGAACATGAATTTAAGAAAATAATCATGTGCACGTGTTTATAATAAATGCTGCAATAAAAAAAAGAGGTCAATTTTGATTTCATGGTGACTTATAAATAAGAATATTTGGGCTTTCTAGCTTTAAATCAGATATATAATTGACATTCAATCAAATTATTGTACTCTAGTAAAACATTCAAACAACATTCATACCTTAAAACTTGGCCTTCAAAATGTCAAATATAGTCATAAATGTCAGGCCAACCTCACAGCTTCCTGTAACAAACACCCTGTAACCTAAAAGGTAAAAATCCTCCACCTCCCCCTCAAGGCAACAAATTTACACTTGCAAATCCTCTCCATGTGTAATGCATTTTAAAGGTGTAATGCAAATGGTTGGGGGTCAGGAAGCAAACATCTGCATGTGTGAGAACCCCATGGATCCGTCTCAAACCTTTGGTGAGAATGCAAATGTCCATGAATGAAAAGAAGTTATTCCTGTTCACTTCACAACTGAAAACTGTTGCTTAAAGAAAATAAAATTTACTCATCCATTTAAAAAAAAAGTAAAAGTAAGATTTACTTCACACTTATATATATATATATATATATATATATGAGTCCGGTACGATTTGGACTTGCACATTTTTATATTTTTTACCAAAATGTATTACTTTTCTGAACACCCCACAACATTAATGACATATTTAACTTCCAGAAAAACATATTTTCCCATCTCAGGCATCAAATCCCTATTATTATTGGTCATTATTTTAAATTATGGACACTACAGGAGCTCTCTGAATATTATTATAAAATGTATTTGTGATAAAATCAACATTTTCTTATTAATCAGATGTGCCTCACACTAATTCAGTAATTGCAAATATAAAAGTTACATTAAATGTCACACTTTTGCTGTACTAAAGCCTGAAATGGCACTTTTTGTGATAGAAACTTCATCATTTCTGATCAAAACTTCAGAATTTGAACTAAAATCAGTTTTCTTATGATTTGCCTGAACATTTCAGACCGATTTCAACTAACTTTAAAGTACTTTTTCATAAACTTAAAATATATATTAAAAATGTAGGTGTGATAGGGTTGAGTGTGACGGGGTTGTGATTTTTTGCCCAAATTGGCCACTGCTCTAAATCTAGTGAATAAATGGAGAGCACATGGCATGCATGATATTAAGAAATCATGAATAATGTTGAAATAACAAAGATAATTTTCACAAGTAATAGTTTTCTATCTTTAATTGATGTAACAGGGTTGAGTCTTAAGCAATTTCACAACATAATTTAGTTATAATTGTTAAAGAAGACTTTTTTTCTCATTTTATTATTCATATCCCAAGAACACTTTCATAGAAGGCCTTGAGGGACGTGACAAAATAGGTGGTGTCAACTGAAAAAAACTAAATAATTTCTAATATAAAGATAAAATGTATGTCATGTTTTTAAACATTATTAAAGGAGACATTTTAATTAATACAAAAAGCTTTTAAAAATATATTTTGGTGACCCAATAGATAAAGTACACTGAAAAGGTCAGAGGGACTCAAATCGTACCGGTTTCTTATATATATATATCTTCCTTCAAGACAAGTCTTTCAAGCAGGAATGCAAATATGACTCATCTACAGTAATATTAAACAATATAACTGGGTATGTTAGGGCAAGATCAAGTTCATAGGGCAAATACTTTGCTCCCTTAAATAGCTAGTAAAACTGTAACACAAGAAAGGCTATTTTATGACTCCACCAGTCTTATTTTTGTCCTCCAGGTTTGTCAGATTATAGCTTGCTCATTTATTTACACACAATTTTGTGCAAATAAATACAAGATACAGAAAAAGTGCTTTGAAAATACCCTTACAAAAAGAGACTAACCTAAAATACTCAGATATTGGCTGTCTTTTTGATAAAATCGATATATCACATCAAACTTCTCACTTTATCAGTGAACCCTGTAAGATTACATGACACTCTTCACTCTTACATCAGTGTTTCAAACATGTAAATAAGCACGTGACATCTTGCCGCATTCAGTAAAGCACATCCGGGTCATTTTCTCAACAGCGCTGATGAATCAATAATAAATCCCGGTGGCAGTGTCATTGTTCATATATCTGTTATTATTGCCCATCAACTATTTTAGTTATATGCCTACAGATTTTTAAGATCTACAGCATTTAAAAACTCAATACTATTTGCTATAAAATTTGAGACATTCTTTTAACTCGACATTTATATTCGATGTGATGCGCCACCTGCTGGCCGTCACCGCACAGCGTCAGTTCATAAGAGTGTGGATGCTCTAATGGTTTAATGTATTATTTACACTGTAACCATTAACATTATGAGAGGTTATTTACTCTATAATCACACATAGGAATGCAAATGACTCTTAATTGTAAACATTGCATTTATTGTGCATGATCATAATCAGAAATGTATATATATATATATATATATATATATATATATATATATATATATATATATATATATATATATATATATGTGATTCAAACAAAGACTCCCCCAGTTTCACAGACAAGGCCTAGTCCTTGACTAAAATGCATGTTTGAGCTGATTTAACGGAAAGCAACTTGCACTGACATATATTAAATATGTCAGTAATGTTTTTTTTCTGAGGCACGTTTATAAAAGTTACTTAAATGTCCTAATTAAACTAAGGCCTAATCCTGGCTTAATCTGAGCCTGTCTGTGAAACTAGCATTAATAAGCATTAAGTTAATGACTTCATTAAATTCATTAAACATTACAACTTTTGAACAAAGGCAAGTTTCAAACAATAATGAAACAATAATTCCCTGTCTGGACTATTAATAGTAAACATGAATGGAGTAAAACTGAAACACAAATGGTCTTCGTGAAAATGTTAGATGACCTAGTGCTGAATGACACAATTAATGGAGAACAGTTACTTCATTAGCTGGATTAAGATTACCTTAAAATGCATTGGTATCCCCTCAAAATAAAGTATTTTCATAATTGATGCATTAAAGTGCTTATTAATAAGTATTTTCAAATGCAATACAATATGGTTGAATCCTCTAAATTTGTTGCTTTTCAGCAATGCAACACATATTGCACATAATAGAATTAACATCACTTTGTTTAAGGCACTTCAGATTTTTACCTGAGTGAAATATAATTATTATCAAAAGTCAAAAGTTTGGACAAAAAGTTTTTTTAACCATTTATGCTTTTATTAATGATTGTATTCAAAGTATAGGAATTATGCAGTGACCTAAAAAAATGTAATATCCGGTTCAATAATAACAAAAAAAAAAAAAAAAAGGTAGTTGCATTTTATATTTGTCTAAGTGTAACATTAGATCACTGAAGTTAGTCCAAACTTTTGACTGGTATCATGAGTGTTGAATATAGGATCAAACTCAAATAAATCAGTCCTGATATCCCTCTGAATTGATCAACTGGAATGTTTAATTATGCGTATCCGTGTCTGATTCCTCATCCGTTCTTGCCCAGCTCTGAATCTTTCCAGTGCCAAAGATGATGTAAAAAATGGCTCCGAAGGCGCTCACTCCGGCTGACAACCAGAACACATGCCTCCATCCTGTAACTGAGTGCTGCTCGGAGCAAAAGAAGGGAGAACAAACATTAAAAAACGTGATGAATTCACACTGCAGTTTTATTAAGAATAAAAGGACAGCTTACATCTTTGGTCAAGTAACCCACAACAATTGGTGCAAGAACACCAGGAATGGTCCCAAAAGTGTTTGTGATTCCTAAAAGCATTCCTGCATACCTGAGAAGATACAAATGGAGATATAACTGGCGCAACAAACTTAACTGATGCATGCTAGTTTTAGCATAGTTTCATCTTATAGTCCTAAACCTAGGATTTCTGAGCATCTCTTCAAATAATTTTAACCACAGACTTGATTTTACTTCAAAAAAACCATAGGAAATTCCAGACAGAACGCATAGCCTATAAATCTATGTTATGTCTGACCATCTTTTGTTTTTGTACCGTGGAGCAATATCGATCTGGTTAATGAAGACACCAGCAGCACTGAATCCCCCAAACGCACTGGACAAAGTCAGAAAAGTCACGGCCAGCACACCGCTACACCCTGAGAAGCCCACCGCGAGGAGAAAAACAGCGGGTAGAAACAGACCTATGGGACACAATTAATACAATATCAATTAATATCAATACAGTTACAGTAATGTATATATGTATCTATCCTCTATTACACTTGGTCACCATAAACATCCATCAAAATTTGTGACAAGAACGCTTACAAAAAAAAAAACCCTCCCAAATCCTAAAGCTTGTTTCCGTCCACAGAATAAAAAATAATAAAAGTTAATTGAGACTTTTTAATCTCACAATTCTGACACTTTTTTCCTCTCACAATTCCGAGTTTATATCTCACATTTTTAGAGAAATGAAGTCCGAATTACGAGATATAAACTCGGAATATCTTGTTATAAAGTCCGAACTGCGAATTTGCAATTTTGCAAAAAAATGTGAGATAAAAAGTCGCAATTACCTTTTTTAATTGCAAGTTTACGTCCACAATTCTGACTTTTTTCAATTTCAGGTTTATATCTTACAATTCTGAGAAATAAAGTCAGAACTGAGAGAAATAAAGACAGAATTGTGACATAAAAATAAAGTTTGACCTTTTTCTCGCAATTTCGAATTTATATATCTCACAATTCTTGGAATTGCAAATTATAAACTTGTAACTGCGAGAAATAAAGTCAAATTTGTGAGATAAGTTACAATTATCTTTTTTTTTTGTATGGAGACCTGCAAAAATAAATAAATAAATAAATTATATCATGGCCCGAATTAACAATTTGTTCCCACGACTAAGTAATACGCCAACATTTACTAAATTTACTAAAACGATAGAACAAATTCTTAAAGGATTAGTTCACTTTAGAATTAAAATTTCCTGATAATTTACTCACCCCCATGTCATCCAAGATGTTCATGTCTTTCTTTCTTCAGCTGAAAAGAAATTAAGGTTTTTGAGGAAAACATTCCAGGATTTTTCTCCATATAGTGGACTTCAATGGACTCCAAACGGTTGAAGGTCAAAATTAGTTTCAGTGCAGCTTCAAAGAGCTCTACATGATCCCAGATGAGGAATAAGAGTCTTATCTAGCAAAACGATCAGTTATTTTCTAAAAAAAATAAAAATGTATATACTTTTAACCACAAATGCTCATCTTCCACTAGCTCTGCGATGTGCCACGCATTACGTAATCAAAAAGTGTGGAAGATGAGCATTTGTGGTTAAAAAGTATATACATTTTTATTTTTTTAGAAAATGACCAAGCATTTCATTAGATAAGACTCTTATTCCTCATCTGGGATCATGTAGAGCTCTTTGAAGCTGCACTGAAACTGACATTTGGACCTTCAACCCGATGAACCCTGATGAAGTCCACTATATGGAGAAAACACCTGGAATGTTTTCCTCAAAAACCTTCATTTCTTTTCGCCAAAAGTGAGAAAGACATAAACATCTTGGATGACATGAGGGTGAGTAAATTATCAGGAAGTGAACTAATCCGTTAATTCGTGGCCACAATATATGTCATGTGTGGGGCTTGGTCATTTTTTTTTATTCCATGGTAGAAACAAGCTTCCAAACAAATCACATACCAATAAAAGTGAAGATTTTCCGGACGGCTGTGATACTCAGGAGCTCCCTCTCCAGGAGGTTGTCTGCCAGCACACCTGAGCCCACTGAGAACAGCCAGCCAGCCAGATACGGCAGAGCAGAGAGGAACGAATTCTGAATAACACAATAGAGTGAGACGCAGTATATAAACCAGACTGGTTTCATCTAAATACACCGACTGCCTCACCTGTTGCAAATCAAAGTGGAGCACAGTGTCCATGTAGATAGGAAGTGAGGTGAGGAGAGTGTAATAAGACCAGTTGGAGCACATCTGTGAGATGATTATGGCCCAAAGAGGAACAGAGAGCAGCATAGATAACCCAGGCACTGACCAACCATGAGGCAGCCCCTAAAAACAGAGAAAATATCAAATCAGCATCATAAATGCCTGTAGATCTAAACCAGAATAATTATGAAGAGGAGGGAATGTTGGAAATTCATGTTTTTTTATGATTCCTTCTAAACACAATGACAAATTCACATATCATCATGCTAGATTTTATTGTTAACATGAATGATTTACCCTTGATGAATAAAGAATGAGACTAAACTGAATGCTTCATCAAAACTGAAACATAAAAGTAGTGCATACCTGTGAACCTATTGAGTTAATTATGTAATCTTTCTCTCTGTCAGTAATTCTTGGGTGAGTTCGGGGTTCATCCGATACCAGGAGAAACCAAAACAGAGCCCAAAGGCACCCTGCACCACCTGGTGGTAAAAACACTTTAATACGTTTGGATACAAAAAATTCAAGATATTATATTACATTAAACATGATATTACAAATATGAGGACAAGAGTGAGGACAAGAGTAAGGACATGTACTCTCTCTCGCTCTCTCTCGATGTCTGCATCAATACAAATTTACAAAAGGGATTTTATATACATAGAAATCGCATTAAATGCAAGTAGAACCTAATTTAAGGTTTCAAATAAGTTTTGGGAGAGCAAAATGTCAAAATGTGGGTGAAATAATGTTTCACTTAACAATTATATTAATGTAAAAATTAAAACAACATACTTATTTTGACCTGTACATATTAAAATATATAAAAGAATAAGTGAGCATACTAAATTTTATTGAATTTTAAATTCTTGCTGACAAATGGGCAAAGTTTAAAAATGTAAAATTACAAGTAATTAGCATTTGGGGTAAAGTAATTAGTCTTTAATATGGCATAAATAGATTTTTTGTTGTAAATATGACTGACAAGATTGTTACACTGAATGACATTTTAGTGGGTGTCTTCTGTAAATCATGGTAAAAATGCATATTTAATTTTTGATCAGAAAAAACAAACAAATTAAACAGGACCCATTCTGATATACTGAAAAACAACAACAACAATTCAAAGCCTTATTATGCTTTATATATATATATATATATATATATATATATATATATATATATATATATATATATATATATATATATATATATATATTTTTTTTTTTTTTTTTTTTTTTTTCCAAGCAACTAGATACTGTTCAAAAGATCGGGATTGGTAAGATTTTTTTAACGTTTTTGAAAAAGTCTCTTTTGCTCACCAAGGCTATATTTATTAAATCAAAAATACAGTAAAAACAGTAATATTGTGAAATATTTTTACAATTTTAAATAGCTGTTTTCTCTGTGAATATATTGTAAAACGTAATTTATTCCTGTGATCAAAGCTGAATTTTCAGCATCATTACTCCAGTCTTCAGTGTCACATGATCCTTCAGAAATCATTCTAATATGATGATTTGCTGCTTGAGAAACAATTATGATTATTGTCTGTGCTGATTAATATTTCTGCAGAAACCATGATCCATTTTTTCCTCATCACTCAAAAGCACAGCATTTATTTGAAATAGAAATCTTTTGTTAAATAATAAAAGTCTTTACTGATCAATTTAATGCATCTTTACTGAATAAAAGTATTAATTTCTTTTAAAAAAAATCATATTAACCCAAAACTTTTGTATCCCTCACCACAGGAGTAGAAGACTGCTGGCCATCCTAAACTATGACAGATGAAGCCAGTGAGAGGAAGAGCCACAAAGGCACCGAAGCTAGATCCTGCACCGGAGAACGTCATCAGACGCGCCCTCTCCAATGGAGGAGCCCAGCGGGCCCACATCGCACTCATGGCAGGAAACGTCACACCCTAGACAAAAGAACCCCACGCAGACTCAAATCAGATACATATTTTACATACTCTCCATTTGAAGCATCGGTGTGCAGGATTTCAGGTCATTAAAAACATCCCTAACCTCCCCGAATCCCTCTAGCGCACGCAAGGCAAACAGCCACTTGGCTCCCAGCTGTGCTGACAGAGGAGTGAGGAGAGTGAGGACGGCTGTTCCAAGCACACCACCACCAAGGAAGAGGCTTCCTCCAAAGCGGCCTGACAGGTAGCCTCCGGGGATCTGAGTAAACAGGTATCCAAAGAAGAAAGCACCCAGCAGCATTCCCTGTGTTTCGCGATCCCATGGGTATCTTGGAATCTGGGAAAAGAAAATTAAAGAGAGAGAGAAACATGAACTAAATATTTTATATACACTACAGTTCAAGAGTTTGGGGAGAGTAAGATTCTTTTGGTTCTGAAAGAAGATAGTCATATACACCTGGCTTGAGGGTGAGTAAATCATGGGATAATTTTCATTTTTGGGTGAACTATCCCTTTAAGAGCGTCAAAGCGCCATTTATTGCTTAATTTTTGTGATAAAATGGACATCACTTGAAAGCTAAAACTTTGTTTCTTGACAGAAGTAACAAAGCTCTTTGCAATTACTGGATGGGAAGAGCGCTGTAAATAATGTTTGGTGTACAGAAAAACAGCAGATCTGGCAACCCTGGCTTGATCTACAGTTGACTCATAGGGTCAAATAGAGTCTGCTTTATTATAATGATTGGTAACACTTTATAATAACTGCACACTATGAAGCATTAGTAAATAGTCAATGCATCATTTATAAACAATAATAGACATTAGTAAGCATATATAAATACAGCTATAAATGCTTTATTCTTGATTTGTAAGCATATCTATAATGTGTTTAATAATTGCATTTTCATACTTTATTAATAATAAATGTATTATTTCTAAATTAAGTATTACATTATTTACAACCAGTTATTTAGGAGTTGTCAGTAGTTCATAAGATAATTTAGGAAGTGTAAGTAAACTATTTAAACATTCATTTATACATCTTATTATTTAGACATTTAGTTATAGTTACTTAGTGTGTTAATAAATGCTTTATTCCTACTGCAGTTCATTAATTCAGGTAGTTTAGAAGTGGTCAGTTAACTATTTTTGTGAGCTCATTTAAAGTGAGGACTATGCATGCTTTGTAAAGCTTTTATAAATGAGATTTAAAGATTCAGTGATCTCCTGCACTGCTGTCCTCTCATGTTTTAAAGTTAGTACTGTGGTAGTTTTTACACTAGGAATATGTGTTAATAAAGCATTTAAGTAACTATTACCTAAATAATAAGATGCATAAATGTATATTTAAATATTTTATTAATCATTTACTTACACTTCCTAAATTATCTTATGAACTACTGACAGCTCCTAAATAACTGGTTTGTGAATAATGTAATGCATAATTTAGAAATGATAAACTGATCATTAATAAAGTATGAAAATACAATTATTAAACACATTATAGAGATGCTTATAAATCAAGAATAAAGCATTTATAGCTGTATTTATAAACAGCTTACTAATGTCTATTAATGTTTTATAAATGATGAATTGACTATTTACTAATGCATATCTAATGCTTCATAGTGTGAATTATTATAAAGTGTTACAGAATGGGGGTTATTAGTAGTATATTAGAATGATTTCTGAAGGATCATGTGACACTGAAGACTGGAAAATTCAGCTATGGCATAACAGTAATAAATTATTCCTAAAATGTAAAAAAGATCTTACCGACACCAAACTTCTGAACGGTAGTGTATAAGAACAAATCCATGACATATTTGGAGACCTACCGGGTTCAGTGCATGAAAAGCTGTGTGCAGTTTATTCTTACCCCTTCTGGCTGTTCTGAGCTTTGGCTGTTGTTGTCAAGTGTATGGGAAGATCCTGGACACTCGTTTGATACATTGCTATCGGATGACGGCTGGTCATTAGTCCCATTTACCATAGCAACCATGGCAACACTGAGATTTACACGCAGACCATAGACCACAGCAAAGCCAAAGAACATCATAGCAGCCAGATTGCATCGTACTGAGCAGCATTTGGGAGGCACTGTCACACATACAAATGTCAAAAATTATAGGTTTAAAAAAAGATTAACAAAGATTAGAGTCACTTAGTACAATATTTTTCAAAAGTCTGGGGTCTTTTTGAAAGAAAATATTTTTTTTCAGCAAGGATGCATCAAATTGATCAAGAATTATCAACGAATCCTGGGAAAAAAAGGACTAATGAAGGATGAAAATAGGAAAAAATTACATTTTTAAAATAAATAAAATAGAAAACAGGTATTTTATACTGTAATACTGAAAAAAAATAAATCAACTGTAAAAAAAAATCACATTATTAGTGTATTTTTGATAAAATAAATGCAGCTTATGTGAGAATAAGAGACTTCTTTTAAAAGCATTAGATAAAATAGTACTGACCCCAAACTTTTGAACGGCAGTATTTGTGTGACAGGACCTATAAAGCTCATCATGCAGATTTTTAACAGTCTGCAAAAGATCACATCCCAGGCTTACCTGTGATTTTTTTCACTTCTTTTTCTAAAAGCGGCGCAGTGTCACTGTCCTGGTCATCTGCGCTCGAGTTAATGGAGTAGCCGTGTTGTAGTGCCATGATCGCAAAGGTTAAAGTGTAAGTTTTGAACTGAACTTGAGCTAGTTGAAGTATGACATCCACAAATCCTGAAACAAAAACAAGACATTTCAGATAATGCAACTGATCTCGTTTGAGGAGTCAAAATACATGAGCCGTAAACAATTTCATCATCATCATTATCAACAATCATGGGCTCAGTGCATGTGTGTCTGATGCTGTATTTAGTACAATAACACAAATACAATAACTATCTGTTGTGTGCAAAGTGACCCACATTGAAAATGTGTACAATTTAACCTTTTATTCCTGAAACCACATTGAGATCCCAATACCTCTGGAATTAAAGCATATAGAGCCTTCATGAATGAAGATACCAAAAGAAAGGATTGCTAAGAACCAACATCTAAAATGATATTAAGATCTTTAATACCTCTTGAGCTACATGTATGCAAAAAAAAACCATGAAAAATGCCTTTTCCTCATTTTTGAACTGTCACCACCGGCATATAATGCAACAAAGATTGCTAAAGACAACAGATTTTACTGACAGACTTACCAATCTCTGAAAATAAAATAATGATGCTGCCATCTCAGGTGAGAATTGCCATTTTGACCCCAAAAATGGAGGATGAGTAAATCCATTTGGCTTTCATCACTATTTAGGTTTGTCTTTCTTCAGAAAAAGTTATCAAAATCAAAAATGTGAGCTGGGGAAGTTTCCAAAATTTGGTTGATTTAACACGGACCCTATTCTGTTTCCATACACTGTGTTCCAAATTACTATACAAGTGACATATCAGGTGGGTTTCAGTACAATAAAAGTTCAGATCTATTTGATCTATTATTTCTATCTAATTCTCCACATTAGTGTTTGATATCATCAGTCCATTAACTGTGGTCTATCTTTTCTGTTTGGACCATCCATCATGCTCAATACCAATTGTTTGATCTTCCTGTCATCATTCTTTATGCAAAAGCGTCTTCTTTCAGGTGAATTCTACGATAATATTCTTTGTTTGTGACCTTCTGGGTCCACTGATTCCTTTCAAATACTACTTTTTTTGTTCTTGACAACCTTATCGGCATGTTTTTAATATGTCTTTAATATCATTTATTGCAATTCAGGTGATATGTTATATTGCACATATGCAAACATCTTCTTCAATCTTTGATTTTTATGCCATCAAATATTGAATGGTCTAATCATTTTTGAATGGTTTTTGGTTTAAAGAAGAAAAAAAGAGAGAGAAATACTCACTCAGATGTGGACTGCTTCTACTGGGTAGTCCAAACCTCGTGTAGCACCTTGCTGAAAATTGTGCAAGCACTATGGACACTGTAAAATAAACACCATATCATATAGATTTATATTCCTATAATCTCTAGTGTAGCACTTGACAGCATCTGTACATAACATATGACCAGCACAAAGGTTAACAGAACAGATCAGCTGACACGTTGTGAATAAACACCAGCCACAACATCTTAAAGGGTTAGTTCACCCAAAAATGAAAATAATGTAATTTATTACTCACCCTCGTGCTGTTCCACACCCATAAGACCTTTGTTCATCTTCAGAACACAAATTAAGATATTATTGATGAAATCCGATGGCCTCTATTGAGAGCAAAGCCATTCAAACTCTCAAGATCCATAAAGGTACTAAAAACATATTTGAATCAGTTCATGTGAGTTTAGTGGTTGAATATTAATATTATAAAGTGATAGGAATACTTTTTGTGCGCCAAAAACAAAACAAAATAATGACTTTTCAACAATATCTAGTGATGGGCCGATTTCAAAACACTGCTTCATGAAGCTTCTGAGCTTTATGAATCTTTTGTTTCGAATTAGTGATTCGGATCTCCTGTCAAACTGCTGAAATCACTTGACTTTGGCGTTCCGAATCTCTGATTCGATCCGTAAAGCTCCGAAGCCCATCACTAGATATTGTTGAAAAGTCGTTATTTAGTTTTTTTGGTGCACAAAAAGTATTCTTATCGCTTTATAATATTAAGATAGAACCACTGAACTCACATGAACTGATTCTAATATGTTTTAAAGGTGCCATAGAATGCTTTTTCACAAGATGTAATATAAGTCTAAGGTGTCCCCTGAATGTGTCTCTGAAGTTTCAGTTCAAAATACCCCATGGATTTTTTAAATTAATTTTTTAACAGCCTATTTTGGGGCATCATTAAATATGCACAGATTCAGCGTGATTCCCCTTTAAATACTCACGCTCCCCGCCTCCAAGCTCGCAACTCTATAATACATTGCATAAACAAAGTTCACACAGCTAATATAACCCTCAAAATGGATCAGTACAAAGTGTCCGTCATGCAGCATACCCGATTATGTAATTAATTTGGATGTTTACATTTGATTCTGAATGAGTTGGAGGCTATGCTCCGTGGCTAACAGGCTAAAGCTAACATTACACACTGTTGGAGAGATTTATAAAGAATGAAGTTGTGTTTATGAATTATACAGACTGCAAGTGTTTAATAATGAAAATAGCGACGGCTCTTGTCTCCGTGAATACAGTAAGAAACGATGGTAACTTTAACCACATTTAATAGTACATTAGCAACATGCTAACGAAACATTTAGAAAGACAATTCACAAATATCACTAAAAATATCATGTTATCATGGATCATGTCAGTTATTACCGCTCCATCTGCCATTTTTTGCTGTTGTTCTTGCTTGCTTACCTAGTCTGATGATTCAGCTGTGCTCAGATCCAGACGTTAATACTGGCTGCCCTTGTCTAATGCCTTGAACATGGGCTGGCATATGCAAATATTGGAGGCGTACATATTAATGATCCCG
This sequence comes from Chanodichthys erythropterus, assembly GCF_024489055.1. Taxonomy (NCBI): domain Eukaryota; kingdom Metazoa; phylum Chordata; class Actinopteri; order Cypriniformes; family Xenocyprididae; genus Chanodichthys; species Chanodichthys erythropterus. Next base: position 19,029,494 of record NC_090235.1, read on the forward strand.
ACTGTTATGTAACAGTCAGTGTTATGTTGAGATTCCCCTGTTCTTCTGAGGTCTTTTAAACAAATGAGATTTATATAAGAAGGAGGAAACAATGGAGTTTGAGACTCACTGTATGTCATTTCCATGTACTGAACTCTTGTTATTCAACTATGCTGAGGTAAATTCAATTTTCAATTCTATGGCACCTTTAATACCTTTATGGATCTTGAGAGTTTGAATGGCTTTGCTGTCAATAGTTGCCATCGGATTTCATCAACAATATCTTAATTTGTGTTTAACGAAGGTCTTGAACGACATGAGGGTGAGCAATAAATGACATTATTTTCATTTTTGGGTGAACTAACCTTAATGTCAACAGCATCAGTGATACAGGTGACATTATTTTCCTCCTTCTCTTTACTCTTTTTGAACATAAATAAAAAAGTGAGAAAAAGCAAACATGATACAATAGTTTTATATTCATACAATACTTTTATATTAATTTATATGTTACGTTACTTATGTAACGTGATACGTTACAAATTATACAAATACGTATTACGTTATGAAGTATCCTATGACAAATGGTGCACTTTTTATTTATCCTCACCATTAATGTGTTTCCCAAACAAATGTGAGATTCTGGAAAATCTCTGGATGATTTAGAAAGAAGACGATTCGTTTCCCACTCCTCCATAACCGAAAAAACCGCTTTAATCTTTTGAAAAATGTTTAATGCCGGGCTTTCCAGTGCATTTTGAGACTATCACAGTTCCTGTTTTGACTTCAGTGTTGATCACGTGATCTTGATACTTCCTGTTTTGGAAAGCCTCATAATCTAAACGCTTCGGATCGACTGACTTTGTTTATTTCTATGGACAGGTTTAATGCTATGATATATTAGTCTAATAAACAGCATTTGGAGCGCTGTTTTCCTCCGTCATGTGATTGAACAACAGAAAGTTATCACGGTAAGCACACAATGAACATTTTAACGCGTTTATTAACGTATTTGTATATGATACCCATTCCTAGCTTAGCAAAATCGAGGCTTCCGGTTGTATATTCGCGAATGAAACAATATCGAGAGGCATTGATCGTTATTTTGCAATGAAACTGTGCCCCATAACAATGAATTTGACATTTTGAATGTGTGGTGCAGAAATCACAGTGACTACTTCACTTATTCACTTCCTTATTGAGTGTTTTCTCTTCCTGCTAACTGTGGATGTGTTCAGATCTTCAGATTGAGACTGAAGCATGAGTTTCTCCGCGGCGCTTCGCCTCATCTCTGTGTCCGCGGTTCTGCTGCTGCTGTGCGGATCATCGTGTGGATCTAATGCCTCAGTTCCTCTGGTGATATGGCACGGCATGGGTGAGACACACTGCATCATGATCAGTTCAAGCTGCTGGGGATTGATGGGCCTGAGTCATTCATGATCATTAGGAATGTACAGTGGTCACTTTTGAGGTGATTCACACAGACAGTGACTCAAAACTTTATGAAAATATCTTAAAGGGATAGTTCACCCAAAAATGAAAATTCTATCATAATTTACTCACCCTCAAGTTGTTCCAAACCTGTGTAAATTTCTTTGTTTTGTAGGAAAATATTTTGAAGAATGTGTTGAACTGAACAGTTTTGGGGCACCATTGACTTCCATAATAGTTTTTTTTATTACTATGAAAGTCAGTGGTGCCCCAAAGTGGCCTGGTTACAAACTTTCTTCAAAATGTCTTCTTTTGTGTTCAACAGAACAAAGAAATTTATACAGATTTGGAACAACTTGAGTGTGCGTAAATGATGACAGAACTTTAATTTTTGGGTGAACTATCCCTTTAACGCATTAATATGCAATTTATATATGAAAATAAATCATATATATTAAAATATATTATTTTTAGTGCTGTCAATATTATAAATATAATGATAATAATGATATGTGTGCATATATATACACACACACACACACACACACACACACACACAAACTTTAATGTTAGATGCGATTAATTATTTTGTATTTATATATAAAAGGTTTCTATTTCAAATAAATGCTGTTCTTTTCAGCTTCCTATTCATCAAATAATTAATTAAAAAATTAATGATAATAATAATAAAACATGTTTCTCAAATCAGCATATTTTAATGATTTTGCATCCCAGGAATACATTAAATTTTAAAATAGAAATATTCATTAGTTAAAATAGAAATAATATTTCAGAATATTACTGTTTTTAATATATTTTGAGCTTTTGAATATATTTTAAGCTTTTGAACTAATATATATATATATATATATATATATATAGACATATTTTATTCACGTTATAAAATTATATTACCATTATATCTCATTGTTTTTAAAAATAATTTATTTATAAACTTTTTCAAAGCATTAACAGAAAGCTTCATACAATTAAAGTTATAACTTTTTCCCGATTAAAACCCTTTCCACCTAAATGATTAAACGTACATAAAATATTAAGACAACAATAACAATAGTAATAATAATAACAACAATAAATAATAAATTTATAACAAATACAAAATGGTAAATACAATTTAAATAATGTACTCATTTACAAATGAACAATATCATTTTATGAACAAGTAAATTAATTAAAATAAACAAATTAATTAATTAAACTTAATAATACATCTGCTCATTGTGAATACACAAATCTCCAATTTTTTTTTTTTTTTCCATTTAATCATATTTTTTATTTGTTATCGTTATGTTCTGCAGTAAACAACTGATGACTGAAATCTGGATATTTGTTTCAATAATGTCCCTAATAAATACCTTTTGGTGATATGGCCTAAACATACAAATTATCTATTGAGTTTACTATAAAGATAACTAGATAATTGCTAAATATCACTGTGTTTTGCAGGAGACAGTTGTTGCAATCCTCTCAGCATGGGTGCGATGAAGAAGATGGTGGAAGAGGAAGTCCCAGGAATTTATGTGATTTCCCTGATGATCGGCAAGTCTGTTCTACAGGTAAAGCAGGTTGACGACACCCCCATTCCTGTCATTGTTTGAAATAAAAGTGTCTGATTTTCTTTCATTGTTTTATAGGACACTGAAAATGGCTTCTTCATGGATGTCAATGAGCAGGTGTCTTTTGTGTGTGATCAGCTGTCCAAGGACCCTAAACTCAAGGGAGGCTACAATGCAATGGGCTTCTCACAAGGGTCACAGTTTCTGTGAGTGGATATTATTCAAATCAATTCATGCAAAGGATTATCGGAAGTGTCATTTGAACTCTCTGTCTTGTTTAATCTTACATAAGGCGAGCAGTTGCTCAGCGCTGTCCAGATCCCCCAATGAAGAACCTGATCTCTGTCGGTGGGCAGCATCAAGGTAATATGACAGATGTGCTCTGCTCACACTATGCTTCATTTACTCTCTGAAAACAACAATTTATTCCTAAAAATGGTTAGCTGTTCACAGGAACACCGTGTTTTGATTATGTTGCTTCAGGATAAGTTTCCATTTTTGTGGCTATAATATTTGCAGTCACAATCTATTACAACATTTAACATTATATATACACTACGGTTCAAAAATTTTGGGGTCAGGAAGATGTTTTTGAAAGTCTCTAATGCTCACCAAGACTTAATTTGATCAAAAATACAGTAAAAATAGAATTGTAAAATTATTAGTATAAAATAAATGTTTTCTACTTGAATTTATTTTAAAATGTAATTTATTTCTGTGATCAAAGCTGAATTTTCAGCACCATTACTTATGGAAGTTATGGAAGTAAAACAATGCCGAATTGCACTACTTGAAAAAAATATGCATTGCATTAACTGTACTTGTATTTTAATGCATTGTATTTTTAGGGCTTGCATTTTTATGGTCTGAAGTTCACCACGGTTGTATATTTAAGCTATGAATATATTTTAGTTCAAAACATTTCACACACATTTTCATTGTTAAAAATTCAATAATCCATATTCACCTTTCAGATTTCACTTCCAAAATATTCATTTTGTTTAAAAATACAAGCTATAATATTCAGCAGGCAATTTTCAGTGGTTCAAATTTCAACATTTCACATCCGGGAACTGCAGGAAAAGCAGTAGAATACCGAGCATAATCTCCATCTGCTGTTAGTCGATCTCATTTTGGAAGTGAAATCATGAAAGGTGAATATGGATTATTGAATTTTTAACAATGAAAATGTGTGTGAAATGTTTTGAATTGAAATATTCACGGCTTAAATATACAACCGTGGTGAATTTCAGACCATAAAAATGCAAGCCTTAAAAATGCAATGCATTAAAATACAAGCACGGATAATGCAATGCATTTTTTTTTTTTAAGTAGTGCAATTCAAGATGCTTTTTTGTTTCAAAAACATATGGCATTGTTTTACTTCCATATCCAGTCTTCAGCGTCACATGATCCTTCAGAAATCATTCTAATATGCTTTATTATCAACGTTGAAAACTTAATATATTTGTGGAAACCGTAATAGATTTTTTTCAGGATTCTTTGATGGATAGAAAGTTCAAAAGAACAGCATTTATTTGAAATATAAATCTTTTATAATATAATAAATGCCTTTACTGTCACTTTTGATCAGTTTAATGCATCCTTGCTGATCAAACATGAATAAAAAAAAAATTGTACTGACATCAGAATTTTGAATGGTAGTGTAAACGCTCGTAATAATTAATAAACATTCATAAAAATGTTGTTATTTAACAAAATATAATTGTTTTATATTTCACTAACTAAACCTTGAGTGACTAAACCCAAATGAGTCAAACATCTTTTTTTAATATGCTGTTTTCGTCTGACATGTGGTTCTCTCTTCCTCTTTTCTTTAAATCTCAGGGGTTTTCGGTCTTCCACGATGTCCTGGCGAAAGCTCTCATATCTGTGACTGGATTCGCAAGAAGCTGAACTCAGGAGCATACACAGATGCAATTCAAAAACAGTGCGTGCTTGATTGTTTTGGGCTTCTCAACAGACCATTCATGTTACTCTGCAGTTACTCTAAACTGATTATTATTCAGAGTGTCTCTTTACTCCATGTGCAGATATATACACTTAGTTAGCATCATCTGTCGCTATTTGCACATAGTGCTGCTTCCATATAATTTCATTATGTGATTCACTAGTCAACAAGATTGATTGTGATTTTATTTTAGCTTGGTGCAGGCACAATACTGGCACGATCCTCTCAATGATGACTTGTATAAAAAGTACAGTCTCTTCCTTGCCGACATCAATCAGGAGCGGGTGAGTCCGAGGATAAGGGAGAAATTACTATATAAAATACACATATTCATATGTGTGGTGTAAATGAAAGATATTTCTGTCAGGTGGTGAATGAGACCTACAAGAAGAATCTCATGTCTCTGAATAAGTTTGTCATGGTTAAGTTCCTGCAGGACACTATGGTGGATCCTGTGGATTCTGAGGTACTTTACAGTTAAAATCTCTCTTTTATTAAATTAGAAGACTGAACTCTTACTAACTGAATTGTCTTTATTAGTGGTTTGGTTTCTATAAAGCTGGTCAAGGCAAAGAGCTGGAAACGCTGCAAGAAAGTGCTATATATAAAGAGGTAAACTTGTTGTCTTTTTCCTAACTTTAATTATCTACTTAACCCACAACCCTACTTTTTAAAAAACAATAATTTATAATATTGCTATTTATTCATTACTTTGATGATACTTTTATCATATTTTCTATTCAACTGAAACTAGTGATGGGAGAAATGATGCTTTGAAAACTTTGATTCAATTGAATCAATTGCTTCGCAGAATGATTCACTGTTTCGAAGCGCTCAAAACGCCACACGCTGGTGACGCCTGCTGGTCAAAACGGTGTAAATGCAACGAAAACACCTTTTACAAACCAATTGCAAATGTTTTATTGAAAGTGCATTTAACAAATAATCTAATACCATTGAATACGTTGTGTATATGTATAATATGTGTTATTACAGTGTAGGGCTTGTTTTAAGGGCTTGGTTAATCAGGCCAATAAGAGACTAACTAAAACTCTTCCTTTTTATTATACAAGTGTCATAAAATGTCTACACATTTATAAAACCTAAAGAAAAAAGTCTCGCCGAGATCATCACCCACTAGAGGTGAAATTTTGAGTCAGTTATGACGTAACGAAACCTCATTTACTGAGATCACGTGACTTTGGCAGTTGAAGGGTTAAATTAAAAATGAAAATAATGTAATTTATTACTCACCCTCATGTCGTTTCACACCCGTAAGACCTTCATTAATCTTCGTAACACAAATTAAGATATTTTTGATGAAATCCGATGGCTCAGTGAGGACGATCTGTGTAGCCAGCAATGACATTTCCTCTCTCAAGATCCATTAATGTACTAAAAACATATTTAAATCAGTTCATGTGAGTACAGTGGCTCAATATTAATATTATAAAGCGACAAGAATATTTTTGGTGCGCCAAAAAAAACAAAATAATGACTTATTTAGTGATGGCCGATTTCAAAACACTGCTTCAGAGCGTTATGAATCTTTTTGTATCGAATCATGATTCGGATCGCGTGTCAAACCGCCAAAATGCTGAAATCACGTGACTTTGGCGCTCCGAACCGCTAATTCGACACAAAAGATTCATAACGCCCTGAAGCTTCATTGGGTGAACTAACCCTTTAAATACGCGCTCCAAATCACTGGTTCGAAATGATTCGCAAAGGTTTCGAAGCTTCACGAAGCCTGTTTTGAAAGTGCCCATGACTAATTGAAACTTTTCCCATGTTAATTATATAACTTATATGGATTTATATACTTTATTACCGTTTTGTCAGGATCGCCTGGGGTTGGCAGAGATGGATTCTGCAGGAAAGCTCGTGTTCCTCACCTCTGATGGAGATCACCTACAGTTCACCCGACCGTGGTTTAATGAGAATTTACTTCCCTACATTCGCTAAACACAGTGACATCATGCTTAGTCCCAATAAGAAAGTTTACACACACTCACACAATCCAGTGTCAGCTGACTTAGGCACGCTTCTAACTCTTACACAATCATCAAGTCTCATATATAAATTAAGCCAGTCTCATTTTGTTGCACTGATCTTTTATTTGACTGATTTAATTAAAAATTCTCTAATGAAATATAGATTTTAATTGTTCTAATTGTGTACTATTTTTCTGTTTATTTTTGTTGCACAATAAAGCATTGAATCTTACGAACCCAGTGGCCCATTTTGTAGCCTATTTATTTACTAATCGCATAAAGGGTGTACCATTACTAACAGATTACTCAGTTCATAAATTTTGGTGTTTTAACGGTTAATAAACAGAACCGAATACGTCTTGCGGAAGAACATAGTAGCCGGAGCTACTTCTGTTTATGTCTGGTACGACCCGAACCAGTCTAAAATAGTCCGAATATAAACACTTATATATCACTATGGTACACCTATAAGACGACAATAACATGGTTTGGACAATGGTTTCATGATGTACTTGCTCATTGTATAATGTTTTGTAAATTTAAGGGGAAAAAAAAGTTACACACATTATTTTTAGTATATTAATTACAAAATTAGTGCATGAAAAGAGCACTGGAAAAGCTGTGCTTTATTTTCATGCACTTATTTTGTAATAAACTAAAAAATTCTTCAGTACTTCAAGATAATCTTAAAAACATCTTGAGTACTCAATTGTGCTATTTTGAGACACCATGAATATGAACTAAAATGTCCTTTTAACAATCTTTGGATTAAATGTATTTAGTTACCACTTGTAGTACCCATTTTTTAATACAGATGTTGGGTTAGAAGATTAGCAAACTGTTTTCTGTTTAAAATTTTGTAACATGTCCTTAATATCACTTTTGATTAGTTTAAAGCATCCTTGCTGAATTTGGAGTTGTTCCTTTGACGTAATATCACCTTTCTGGAAACATGTTTAAGAAGTTTCCTTTTTTGCATCAAAACTTACCAGGTACATTCAATAAAGCACATCAAAGACTCAGGAAAAAGTGATGTTATTTATTGCAACAGTTTTAATGATGTTTGTTCTCCAGTACTATTTCTCAGAGCAAAAAGACAAAATGATAAAAAAGAAATTCCACACACATGGCCTCAATATTAGGAAAGTAAAGATTAAGAGGTTGGAATTAAAGTCTAAGCTAGTTAAAGCATGTGATGAGAACAAGAGGTGGACACAATTCATGTAAAGCCAGTATCTGTACAGCAGATAGTCATCAGATATCAGACAGACAGTACCATGAGCATCCCAACATTAGGCTGAGTGTCTTTTTCTGCCTCCAGTTTGTGCCAAAAACATCAAAACACTTTCCACACCTTTCATGGAATGTTCATTTATTTATATTACAGGGAATGTGTCATGTGCTCTGGAATACAATATGAAAAAAAAAATGAAGTGGGAAAAGATAATTCCTAAAGCAACTATTGTTTCTCAATGACACGATTGGAAATATAACTATGATTCTGCAAGTTGCTTAAGTTGCCAATTCATCCTCTAAGATTTGAAAAATCTTCATTCTAATTATCCCTTGAAAAAAAAAAAAAAAAAAAAAAAGTTACAGTAAATTTCTGTCTTGGTGGTCGGAAGAGGGACATTTGTGTGCTTCATATCTGAATTGCATATGTTAAACAGAAAACGCTGTGGCCCCCCCAGTACTTGCCCCCTGACTAGAAAATGCGAATGGAAAAATACAAAACACAAATAGGATAAAATGACTTGATTTCTCTTGTTGGCCATTCACGTGTTATTATGGCTGCAAGACAAAGACAAAACATGAAAACACCCCAACTGTTGGCAATTGATTTCAAGTGCTAATGTTTTAAATCAATGGAATAGAAGAGAATGGAGCCCTGCCGTTGACTGAGCAAGTGCTTCTGTTAAGCAAGCAGTCATGTCACTAGCTGAAGGAAGATATGATTGCCACTGTGATTGGCTGATAGGAGAGTTGACCTGGTTGGCATTCCATTCTACTTTGTAGTTTAAGCTCACTGGTCAGTCAGGTAGGACACTGCAGTGGGGGCGGTCTTGCACAGGTTGGTCCTTTATCCGGCAATCTCGGTTGCTGTGGTGACCAGCTTGCTGCCGTCCCATACGGTTTTGAACTGTTCAGGGACTGGGATCTCGGTCTTGACGGAAAGAGAAAAACATAAAACGCTCATTATTATATGCGCCAAGCAGTAGTTTTCTGTAAATCACGATTAAATCACTTAACATTTTAAAATAATTTATATTGTAATAATTTTACATTGAATCTCCAAATTAATGCAAAAATGACCTAAAGACGGTTTATTTTCAATATAACAATTTTTAATTTAAGTTAAACATGACTTTAATATAGCAGGGCTCAATGGTAAGGATTCAGAATACTGGCTCAGATTTTTACTTGATTGTTTTTGATCCATGCAACCATGCTTTAAGATTTTCAGGTAGGTCTAACAGTAATATTAAGGTAGGAAATATGAAGTAATCAAATGTACAATAACAGTGCATGGTCACTGTATAAATTAGATAAAAATTAATCCTTCATAAAGCTACAAAAGTTATTCAGTCAGGAGCAGTGAGCGATTTTCTCTTTTTTCTTTAATGATCGACTGCAGCAGGTTTATTAGGCTGCTATCACTTTAAGTCCTGCCGCACATCCGATTTTCTCCCAACTTTTGATGCTCATTTAAGATTTTAACTCGTTTAAGACTGCTCACAAGGATACTCTCCAAAAACAGGCGTAATTTTTATTTGTATTTATTTTTGGGCATTTTTGCCTTTTTATTGAGATAATAGAGGACAGTTAGTCGACAGGAAGTGAATTGGGAAATAGAAAGGGGGAAGGGATTGGGAAAGGTCCACGAGCCGGGACTCGAACTCGGGTCGCTCGAAACGCAACTGCGCTAAGTGTTGACATGCTGCCCACTAGGCTATTGGCGCCAACAAACAAGCATAATTTTGACAATTTTGGGCCAGATTTACTAAACGGGGAAAATTAGCGTGAACGTGCAATTGGGATTGGCACTTTTTGTGAAATTAAAGAACAGACGCAGTCAAATAATTTACATAATGACCAACGTAATCTAACAAGAGCAGCGCAAATTAGCGTTGGGTCGCAAATAAGCAGAGCTGATGCTCTTCGGGTGCGGGTCGACACAGGCACAACTTGTTATAGATAATGTACGGATAACGTCTTCCTCCAAAGAAATTAATATGAGTGAAATGGGTTAAGACATGCTTTTTGGGCATTAAATAATGGTGCAAATACCAGTAAATTGACTAGCTCAAACATTAGTAATTTGCGTAGAGTGATTAATTTAAATACTCTCCTCTCATACATTTTGCAACTGAAAGGAAAACTCCTACAAATGCATATGCAATAAGGTCAGCCACAAAAACAACTTAGTTCATGCCTTTTTCTGTGCTAATTTTGCACTGCGTGTCTACCCGACAGTAGTTTAACGCCAAAAGAGGGTTTGCGCTGGCACAAGCTGTTAGTAAATCTGGCCCTTTGTGTGGTTTTGTCCATTTAAACTGTGAAAGAGAACTCAAATGGTGCGCTGTCTGTGCATTTCACAAAGAGCCGCTTCACAAACAGCTCACAAGTACCAAATCGCATTCTTTTTTACATCTTATCGCATTTGAATGGTTTAAAAGCACTTGAACGAATGAGAGCATGATCATATACTGTAACGCTAGCTAAATGATGCAGGAAAAACAAATTCTGCATATTTTTAATGCATTAAACAGAAAAAAATTAAAAAAAAAAAAAATAAAAAATAAAAAATCGCTAAAATTGACAGCCCTAATCTTAATAAATCTTTATAATGCATTAACAGTTTATCTCTTCACTTACATATTCTCCATCTTTGTTGGGCACCAGCACGTTCATCTCTGAGCTCTTAGCGCTGACGATTTCACATGCCAGAGAGTCTTTGCTCAGGTACACATGGCAGCCATCTGTCTTGTTGATGGAGATGGTTGGCACTTTACCCATAACCTGGAAATCAAAAGAACAATGACTCAGAATAAAGAGCAGATGCAAAACACGAGTGTAAAGAAAAGAAAACAGGCAATGCTGCTACTTTTAATGACAAGATATCAAGATGTTTAAGGGAATTACATTCAATTTCTTTTAAAATAAAATATTTTTTAAGTTATTCTCTATATCAGTGTACACTGAACTCCCTGAAACGCCTCCATTGTAGCCTTGAGTTTTCTTCCGGGAACAAACACGTCACAATATTCCTAATTTAAATAATTCCCGCCCAAGACATATGCAAAATAAAGGGGCGGGGCCTGGTTGAGTTAGTTAGCAGTGTGTTGAAACTGGCGGTTATGGTGTGACATTTCCCAAACACACTCAAAGCGGTTGTCTAATCACAACACACTCCTCCAGCTGACCAATCAGAGCGCATTGTGCTCTTCAGGAGGAGGGGCTTCATAGAGACAGGAACTAAACAGAGCATTACTGACAGACTGGGAAGAGAGGAGCTGCAACAATATGGAAAAAATAATGTGGGTTTTTTTGTACGTTCATGCATTAAAACCTATTTTAGTAGAGCTCAAAAAAGAAAAGAGGCCATATTATGCTCTTTTTCAAACTTTAAATTATTTTTACTAAACTAGTTCAAGGGAGGTAACATTTATTCATCTGTATCAGTATATTAATAAATATTAACAGGCTTTATTTACCTACATATATATATATTATATATTATATATATATATATATATATATAAAATGTTGAAAAATGAAAACATTTACCTAAATAATTATTTACGCATTTAAAAAAAAAAAAAAATCAAATTTCAAATGAAATAAAGAAATCTAAGAAATTTTAATACTTTAAAAACACACTCTGCATGCAAGTACATCTACAGTGAGGAGAGTAATAAAGCACAAACATACACACCTGGATCTTTACATCCCTGCAGTTGATCACCTCAACAATACCCACAACATCGTCAAAGACAAGACCCATTTTCTTACAGTTATCTGCAAAGACAACAACAACAAACTTATATCTACACATTCTGCATTTTCTTTATTTGTCAATAAACTAAAAGTGAACATTAGTTCTAAAGCAGTTACTAATCTTAGTTAAACTTAACCTTAACATTTACCAATACATTTTTTTTTTAAAGCAAAAGTTTTGTTTTAACATGAGTTAATGCACTGTGAACTAACATGAACAAACATTCCATTTATTGGTAGTTAATGGATTAACTAATGTCAACAAATTGTAAAATGTTACAATGTGAACAATGGAGGAACTGCTGGTAGTGTGTACAGACCTACAGTAATGGAGTTGATCTTCCCCTTCACTTGTAAAGTGCTGTTGTTACACTTAAAGGCATAAACCACCTGTTTCAGTTCTGTGTCACTGATCACAAGGCCTTGGGCACCTTCCTGATTTTCCTGTAGGGAAAAAGCCAAAGAGAGGATCAGTATATAAACTGGCCAAACAGTTTCATGTCAATACTAAAACATCACATCTTTTTTTAGTATCTTTTTTTTATTGGCATGTATAAACACAGCTGAGATGGAAAATACCTTTCAAAATGGCATTTCCAAAAATAATTTCAGCTGTATACACAGACTATAACAGGCATAGTGACTCACTCACCACTTTCCATTTCTTGCCGTCAAGCTCCAGCACTGGGGGAAGAGTGCGGGCCGGGCTGGCAGCTGCTGTGGGCCGAGCAGCCGAGGGTTTAGCAGAAGGCAAAGGACCTTTTTGGGCTTTGAGTGCAGGGTTCTTGTGGGTCTTCTGGTCATCAGACACATGTTTCAGTCCTTACAGAGAGTTAAAAGACATAGGAATATTAAAAGACAAAGCTTCAATAAATTCCTGACACCTATAAAACATACACCCATAATTGTTTTTTTATTTAGCATTATTACTATTATTATTATTATTATTATTATTATTATTATTATTATCATTATCATTATCATTATCATTATCATTATTATTATTATCATTATTATTATTATTATTATTAATGCGCTTTTTGGTTTTCAGTCTTCATTTGTCTTTTTATCCTCTTAGTTCAGCCATTTTCATGTACAAACAACTGATAAGCTGGACAAACAAGGGACATTTGTGTTGTTAATTAGTATTGGTAATCAGGGTTATTATAGTTAAACTAAAACCATAAAAAACCCATCACTTGAAATAAAATACAATTTAACTGAAACAAATTAAACGTAAAACACAAAAAAAACACTTTATTTCAGCTAGATGTCAGGGAAAGATTTCTTATTTTAATTTAGTTTGTAATAAAATAACTACAACTGAAATAAAAACTATACAGACACACACACACACAAAAAAAAAAAAAAAAAAAAAACAACAAAAAAGACAAAAACTAAAACCTTTATATAAAATAACACTAATACTAAATAATGATACTAAAATAACACTTAATAATGATAATACTATAAATGTTAACACTTTACTTTGATCTTAATGTATTAGCAAATGTTGAGATGAACATTAGTTAAGTTTAATAAATGCTGTAGAATTGTCAGTTCACTAATATAGTAAACTAATGTTTACAAATAAAACCTTATTGTAAAGAGTTATCAAATAAATTATTAATAAGTGACAAATGGGACACTGTAGAGCCTCATAGATGTGAACAAGTGAGGGGCAAAGAACCGTATTATAACTTTGCCCTTTCTGCGGTGAAGTCTGCAATGACCTTTATATACACTGATGCTCCCATTACAGCGCATACAGTCATCATTTCCAATCAGTCAAAAGGACTGTTTAATGTTTTAGCAATAATCCTTTCATCATTTAAAAAGCAATAAAAGAGCTGAATGGCTCTACCAACCACATTTTGAGCCGATTTTCATCCTTTTGTAGTACCATAGTAAGTTAGGGATCCATGTGATACCTTTAGTAATATCAGCTCCCTTGTTGATTGAGGCGAAGAGAGCATTGCGAGTGACTGGGGCAGAGTCTCCACCTGAAGACTTGTCAAGATCCATGGGGGGTGGAGGGGGGCCGGGGGGAGGCGGAGCTGGAGCTCCTCTGCAGGGGGCGCCTCCAGAGGCCGAAGCAACCGGGCCCTGTAAAACAAAAAACAATTAAACTTTATATTCTGAACCACGTGGGACAAACCAAACACACGAGAATGAGACTCACAGTCTTGCTCCAGCTCAGTCCGGTGGTGTGGTGCTGCTTGATGTACGCCTGCAGCTCAGTCCAAATGGACACATAGGCATTGACCCAGTCCACATGTGTCTTATCTCTAAAAATAAGACAATTAAGCAGATGGGAAAATGAGCAATATGCCATTTTGCTTCTGTACAAGTTTCTTCACATCACAGACAGACACATACTTCTCCTTGTAATCCTTGAGCACACGGTTTGTGTAAAACATGGCTGCGTCCTGCATGTCCTTCACAAAGGGGCCTGGCTTTGGGGCCTAAAACATATACAAAGAAAAGAAATTAATTAAAAAATATTTTCAGTGTTGCAAATTTGCTTGCATTCAACTAGTGACATAGAAGGAGCATATCATAAATATTTCCCATTTATTTTTCATCATAACATTTCATTTTAAATAACTTTGATCCCACTATATACATGACAAAAAACAGACAGAAACCTCATATCTCCACATTTCATCTTATTTTTTGGTGTCATATCATTGGTCACCCTTTTTCATCTGTCTGTGGGGTTTGCAAATATTTAACCAAACAAAAATATTGTAAAAAAAAAAGAAAAAAAAAAAAAGCTTATATCTAAACCTCATTAGATCCTCAAACTGTCAGTCAAACCTCATAACTCCTCCCACCTTTATCATGAATGAAATGCTGCAAACATATTGGAGCGTCTCTACTTTTATTTACTCTTGCATAATTGCATTGCAAACAGGATGTGCGACACTATATATAGTGTTTCTAGAGTAAAGAAAACACTGCTTGAGTTAGATGCGTTCCTGGGTCAACATATTTTGTTGATCCTGGAACAACATTCTAGTCTTAACCCTATTCCTACCCCTAAACCTACCCAAAAGTTGTCGATGAATAACACTGATGTAGAAGCACCAATTCATGATTTTAAGCCTAAACTTGACATAATCTGTAAACTTGTCCCTCAAATCTGATTGGTGGATTTAAATGTTGTTCCAGGATCAACAAAAATGTTGACCCAGGAACATGTTGAACTCTGCAATATCAGGTTATGCATATAGTGTCACATCCAATACGGTCTTAAAACAGCCTGTATGAAGCACTTCATCATTTATAACATGAGATTTTGGCCAAATGACAGAAAAAAATGTGCGCCCATATAGCTACGATTATAACCTGTAAGTTTATGAAAATACAATGTGACGCACTTCCTGCCTCAGATGCGGCTGCACGGACAAGACACACATGTCTGACATTCGCTGGTCAAAAACCTGTATTTGAGCTTGATTTTGGTAAAAATCCATGTTTTGGACATACAAGGTTTCCACCTAACAGCAAAGATATGCAAAGTATGCCAGCCTAACCTAGATATTTGTAAATATAATCTCAGCAGGAAATGCTCACACTTCAGGAGGAAATTGATTTGTTAATGTACACTGTCTAAGTATAGATTTCCCATAACTGAGTCAACACAGACTCTGCCCTTTGCCTTACCATGGCAACCCAGCCGAGGGCGGGAACACTCTCGCTGACCGCAGAGAGGTGGTTGAAGAGAGGAGAGGAGCGATTCTTCTCTCGGAACGCCTGCACCTCCTCGATCACTTTAGACACGGGGGCCAGCAGAGAGGTCAGGGCGGACTATATCACAGAGGTGAAGATGAACAGACAGATGACATGAGAAAAATGTTACAAAAATAGTACAATGTCGGTATGAAAGATACACTACTGTTCAAAAGTTTGGCTTCAGCAAGATTTTCTTTCTTTTAAAGAAATTAATGTTCATTCAGCAAGGATGCACATTAAATTAATCAAAAGTGACAGTAAAGACATTTATTGTGTAAATAAAAGCTGTACTTTTCACTTTCTTTATTCACCTCCTTAAAATGTTTCACAGTTTCAACAAAAACATGAAGCAGCGCAACTGTTTTTAACATTGATAATAATCAGAAATGTGTTTGAGCATCAAATCATCATATTATAATGATTTCTGAAGGATCATGTGACACTGAAGACTGGAGTAATGAAGCTGAAAATTCAGCTTTGCATCACAGGAATAAATGACATATATATTCAAATAATATGTTTTTAATGTATTTTGATTAGTCTTGTTGAGAGACTTTCAAACGCATACAATGTCTTACTTTCAAATTGAACATAATACTTACATCAGAAGGTTTCTGAGAGCAGGAGGCAGTGACCAGAAGCTGTCTTTGACAGGTAAAGGCCTGCTTCATCATCTCAGCCTACGACACAGAACAAAGGATAAGGAAGACTGAATAGACTCTTTATCAATGTGTGTTCAGGGACTATGATGACCGTGCTGAATTACATACATGCTTCTGAACGTCTCCCCCAATCTTCTGACTCAGGGCGGCGTACTGAGCCACAGGGCCAGAGATCAAACTGTCATAGGCTTCAACATACGCCGACACCACTGAAGAGAAGATAAAAAAAATGAGCAGAATTACACCATGTTCTTCTAACCAGACACAATACAACATTTTCAGCAAGCAACAAGTCCATTCTCACAATGGTTGAGTTTCACTTAAGCCCAAAGTATACTCTGGCCATACTTCTTGTGTCTGTGTGGGCGATGCATGTACAACAGCACTTAAAAGTCCACTAGCATAAATAGAATGCATCTTTCCACACTCACGGCCAAGGTGTATACTACTTTGTTTGTTTATTGGTTTTATTTCCATACCAGTATCTATGGCTATTTATTTACATGGAAAGAACAATGTATTTTAAAAGAAACAAATAGTAGTACAGTAATAATGAAAAACAACAACTCACATGATTATAACATTATATAAGATTTTTCATTTCAATATTTGATAAATTTAAGATTGTCCCTGGTGAAAACATTTTTGAAAACATCCATTAGAGAACTTTCAGTGTAAAAACCTTGCGACATTTAAAGCAGTACATTCCAACAAAATACGCTTTATAGACAGAGGAATCTGACAAACATTACATCTTGGTGGTACATAATCTTTCAGAATGTGGAAAACACCGTCCATCCGAGGCTTTACAATGGAGTTGCTTAGATGGTACCTTACAGGCCTAACCCAAGAGAAAGTCCACCTATAGTCTTTAGGATATTCTGGGTTCTTTTAAATGCTAGTTTATTGGCTTTTTAGCCCATTGTTCATACCGTTAGAAAAAGTAATAATACATCCACCTTCAACGAGTAGCATGTCTTGAGGTGATCAAGACAATTTATGCAGCCAATTTTAATACTTAAAGGATTAGTTCACTTTCAAATAAATTTCCTGATAATTTACTCACCCCCATGTCATCCAAGATGTTCATGTCTTTCTTTCTTCAGTTGAAAAGAATTTAAGGTTTTTGATGAAATTCCAGGATTATTCTCCTTATAGTGGACTTCAATGGAGCCCAAACGGTTGAAGGTCAAAATGTCAGTTTCAGTGCAGCTTCAAAGAGCTTTAAACGATACCAGACGAGGAATAAGGGTCTTATCTAGAGAAACGATCGGTCATTTTCGAAAAAAATTTATATGTAAATGCTTTATATAAACAAATAATCGCCTTCCAAGTGCTTCCGGCAAAACCGCATTTCCGTATTCTTCAAAAAGCTTATGCTGTATGTCCTATGCCTTCCCTATTCTACTTACGGAATGAACGCACCGCCAGTTCCATTTTCTCCATAAGTAGAATAGGGAAGGCGTAGGACATACAGCGTAAACTTTTTGAAGAATGCGAAAGTGTGCTTTTGGCGCAACCACTTGGAAGGCGATCATTTGTTTATATAAAGCATATACATTTACATTTTTTTCGAAAATGCCGATGGTTTCTCTAGATAAGTCCCTTATTCCTCGTCTGGTATCATTTAAAGCTCTATGAAGCTGCACTGAAACTGTCATTTTGACCTTCAACAGTGGAGTTCATTGATCATAAGGCTATAAGGAGAAAAACCTTAATTTCTTTCCGACTGAAGAAAGACATGAACATCTTGGATGACATGGGGGTGAGTAAATTATCAGGAAAATTTTATTTGAAAGTTAACTAATCCTTTAAGTTTAAATTTCGAACTGCAAGAATGCACTTGGTAAACAGCCCTAATTATCTTCGGACAGAACCGGTTTACATTAGGTTCTTATTACCTCCAGATCCAGCAGCAGAGCCGCCTCCTCCCCCAGAACTGGACATGGCCTCCAGACGGCCCACAGCCACCTCCAAACGCTGCACTAGACCCGCCAGCTCTGCCATTCCTGCTCAGACAGAGGGAGAACAATGATTACAGAAACAAGCTTTTAACGATTCACAGTATGAATGAAAGTTGCAATGAAGCAGAAGTAGTAGGGGTCTAACGGTACACGTATTTGTACCGAACCGTTTCGGTACAAGGCTTTCGGTACGGTGCATATGTGTACCGAAGCATTACATTGCAACCAATATTCACCACCAATAACCGCAATAAGCTCTGCGTTTCGATAAGACACAAAGTATCATCCTTCAAATTCTGTCCAAGAAATCATGAAGTTTAAACAGAAAATGCCATTTTGACGTGCTTTGATGTGGGGTGACAGATCACTGTACAGGCGCCTCAGTTCAACCGGCAGCGCGAGCGCGGAGCGCAAGTGAATGTGTTCATCTCTTCCTCCTTAATACTAGTTACAGAATAAACATGAAAGAACATCTGAAGGTATGTTGCAAGATTCAGTACAACTTACTGAAACGGTCATATCTCATGTAATCGCTCATTCAGTGTTTCAACGGTGGAAAGACATCAATGAAAGCGTCCGTATTCAACAATATGTCATGATGCATTTACCTCAGAAAAGCCATTCAGTGTTCACAGCTTGTTAGTTCGTTAGAAAATGAACTCTTTCGCTTAATATATGCACTGTATTAGCCAATATATTCATTATTTTACTTAATCTTTTAGTGATATCCTGATTAGGCTATTTAATGTATGTTTAAATAAATCTGATGTTAAAATAACAGCCACTGTGTATAAATGATTATATTTCAACAACGAATTGGAGTAAAAACATTTAGAAGTTGATGCAAAAACTGCCTTAGGTGCAGCTTACAGGTTTGCATACAATTTGTTATTTGAGTGTTGATTATTTTATCTAAAAATAAAGCAATTGAATTTAGGCTAATAGTTTGGGCTTCTTTCAAGTTAGGGCTCCCTACATAGTTTATAGCATTAGCGGAGATCTTTTTTTTATCCTTAAACTTTTATTTTTAATTTAATTTAATATATTTAAAGACAAAAACACAATTTGTTCAGTAAACCTCTGTTTAATAATAATAAAAAGCAATTTTATGTTTAGTTTTCTCTCCACCTGCTGTAGCGAAAACTGTACCGAACCTAGACTTCAAAACCGAGGTACGTACCGAACCGTGAGTTTTGTGTACCGTTACACCCCTAAGAAGTAGTGAAGAATACTTTCTTCATGTATTGCGACGTACATTTTGGTGAAACGAGGTTCGTTTTTGATGAAGAAAACAAGCTCAAATTTAAAAATAAGCATAAAAACATAAAACATAAAAAAAGGTGTTGTAAAGTACACAAGAACAGTCAAAGGTCTTCCTTCATACAAAATGAAGGTTTGTGGGTTTAATCAGACTGCATTACATTATATTATATTATATTATATATAAAAATTATAATTATATATAAAAAATATATTTCACAGCATTAAATAATGTGGGCCTATTATATTATATTCAATTTCAAGTTATAAAAAAAAAATAACATTAGGCTTACATTGTAAGTGACATGAACAAAAACCATTATTAAAATTAAATGGTTTATTGCAATTATTCGTATGTATGACAGTACAAAACTCATGTAAACATGCACGGATGAATTGCTCACAATGAGATCAACAACATGCATTTAGAAAATATGGTGAATTTTTATTTTATGCAAATGTTTAAGTGTATTCTTGTATTCTAACTTCTGCATTATATTTATTCTGCAACTCTCTCTCATTTATGGTAAAATCAATAAAAAGAGCAACATAAAAAGTGAACGCATGGAAAACAAGGATGTGCCGAGCCTGGAGAGAATGCAGGACGTGCCATAACATGCTGTCCCACAAAAATGCAACCGGAGGAAAAAAATCTGCAATTAAAGAAAAAAATACGTGCCAAACCTCTCAAGACCAAAAAAAAGGAGGAAGTGGATCTTGTTTGCCTATTAGGGGCAACTTTCAAAGGGCAAGTCCTTTTTTTACTGCCCCTTCACATGCACATACATTACATAACAGAAACCTGATACACAAATCTGGCTCACTGACTCATTTCACCTGAATGGCTCTTCTGGGAAATGCACAGGTATCCATAATATGAGCCTACTTCTAATGAGACCCTGCACCAATTCCTGAGGGAAAACCCCACTTATTTGTAACTCCTTCAGGAATCACAAATTTCCCAAGACTGCATTACAACTGCAGAATTAATAAACTATTAACATTGAACAAGTCTGATACATTAAATGGCACTAGTTTGGAGAATACAATTTGAAAAAGTAAAGTTTGAGTCAACATTATTCTTATAATAATAACAACAGCAACAGATTCCTCTGTGGCCACAACCAGCTGTGCCTGTTTTCAGGCAAGTGGAATGAACAAAACATTTAATCACACAGGACTAAATTCAGAAGCACATTCACCTAAGGAAATAAAGCACATGAGCAAATTAAACTGTGCATAATTTCAACTTTTGCCACATAGAATAAAGATAGCGATTCTGGCAGAAGTCAATGAGCAGACTGAAGTCAAACTAGAGTCAAATTTTCATTTTTCCTCCACATTGTAAGAAAATATTCATTCAAATCAGAGTAGTCAAATTGCTTTGCCTCACATAAACAATTTCAGACAAATTCCTAGGTTCTCCTCCCTAAAAACCAGACTGATTATTGCAGAAACTGCCACCTACAGATGTAGGAAATGATCTAGAGATTAAATTGAAGGGTGTGAAATTAACTTTTACACTCACCAGGCAATCTGGCTACTAAATTTATGTTATCGGCCTTTCAAAATCAGAACAATGAATGCCAAAAATAAACCAGATTATCAAAATTACTGCTTAGATATAAGTATATTTATTATTAAATCTGATTTTGAATCATTGAGTTTAAAAAAAAATCCCCAAAAAATGAAAACTGTCATCATATACTCACCCTCAACACAAAGAAAGATATTACAAAGAATATGGGTTGATGGATCCCATTGACTTCCATAGTATTTTTTTTATTTATTTCTCATTTGATAACAAAACATTCTTCTAAATATCTTCTTTTGTGTTCAGCAGAAGAAAGAAATTCAGAACAACTTGAGGGTGAGTAAATTTTGGGTGAACTGTCCCTTTAATTTCAAACCCAGCTTATAATAATGTTTAAGACACAAAGCAATAGTTTCTGTGCTTCAAGTCAGAATCATTACATCACAGGTAACACCCTAAAGGTAAACATTATCAAAACAAGATAAGAAAACTACAGCAGATTCAAAGGAAAGCCTGAAACGTCAAGCTTATGAGTGCAAGCTGCTCTTCTGGACAAAAACAGGTCATTTATGCTTCAGGACTAGTAAAACTAGGCCAGATCACATCCATTCTCAGCACAGCGCAGGATGAGATGTGCCACATTCATTAAACATGCACACACTCGACACGACCAATAGTATACTGGGTTTCTTGACTAGCATTCACAGGATTGCAAGAGGCAAGCCAAGAGATTTGATGTGATGTGATTTGACTGAATAATCAGGCCAGCCGGGAAAACACGGTCGCGCGATCAGTCAGACAATACTGAGCGATTGTTTATAGTATGAACAAATAATATGAAGAAGGAAACAATTTAGCGATCGAGAGTCGCAACGAGCTTGTGTTCAGATTTCCTGCACTTTACACCCGCCCGACTTCCTTCATTTGCGCTGTAGCGATATTCGGTGTTCTTTTGAGTCGGAGCTTTTCGGTGAATCAGTTGAATCGATTCACAAGACTGTTCTGAACAATTTATTAATTGAACTGAATCGGCCAAACGGTTTTCTAATCTAATCAACTCACCAA
This sequence comes from Chanodichthys erythropterus, assembly GCF_024489055.1. NCBI lineage: Eukaryota > Metazoa > Chordata > Actinopteri > Cypriniformes > Xenocyprididae > Chanodichthys > Chanodichthys erythropterus. Next base: position 19,051,668 of record NC_090235.1, read on the forward strand.
CAAGGATTTTACTTGATGCAGCCGAATACTATAAATGCTACAAACAAAATGTGTAGTGTTTAATATATATATATATATTTTATTATGATATATTATTATAATAAATATATAATTATGACCGTTTAAGCACACATACGAAAAGTGTTTTTATTAAAGGGTTAGTTCACTCAAATGAAAATTCTGTCATTTATTACTCACCCTCATGCCGTTCCACACCCGTAAGACCTTCATTCATCTTCAGAACACAATTTAAGATATTTTTGTTGAAATTCGATGGCTCAGTGAGGCCTTCATAGCCAGCAATGACAATTCCGCTCTCAAGATCCATTAATGTACTAAAAACATATTTAAATCCGTTCATGCGAGCACAGTGGTTCAATATTAATATTATAAAGTGACGAGGATATTTTTGGTGCGCTAAAAAAATAACTTGTATAGTGATGGCCGATTTCAAAACACTGCTTCATTAAGCTTCGGAGAATTATGAATCTTTTGTGTCGAATCATGATTCGAATCGCTTGTCAAACTGCTGAAATCACGTGACTTTGTCGCTGGTTCGACACAAAAGATTCATAACGCTCTGAAGCTTCATGAAGCAGTGTTTTGAAATCGGACATCACTGTATAAGTCGTTATTTTGGTGCACAAAAAAATATTCTTGTCACTTTATAATATTAATATTGAACCACTGTACTCACATGAACTGATTTAAATATGTTTTTAGTATATTAATGCATCTTAAGAGAGGAAATTGCTCCCTATGCAGGCCTCACTGAGTCATCAGATTTCAACAAAAATATCTTAAATTGTGTTCCGAAGGTCTTACGGGTGTGAAACGGCTTGAGGGTGAGAAATAATTTACATTATTTTAATTTTTGTGTGAACAAACCCTTTAAAACATCGACGTAATGACGCAAACGAATCACTGAGTTGTTTTGGAACCGGTACTGTTCGAAAGAACCGATTCGCAGAGGTGAGTCGCCCATCACTGAGCTCTGCAAGATCAGGAACTTTTCCAACCGTCGCATTGAGACTGCTGTTAAGAAATCTGCACACATGCAAATGTATGATAAAACGCGTTTTATTTACAAGGCCTAATGCCACTGTGAAGATATATCGCTTTTAGCAGTATTATTATGCGCGAGCGATGCCCGTTTCAGTTGTCATGATTTGCGCAGCGGCGCGCGCTGTGTCCAGAACAGATTTCCGCCGGCAAGTCGCTTAACACAGATATCCATCATTTGGACAACGGATTCGGCATTTTCTCCTTACCGTTATCGTCGGAGAAATGTTACAGTGGTCCTGGCTTTAGTCTTTGATGTTGAATGGGTGTGTTACGGGCTTCCCGTCTGCGTTGTCTTCCTGTATGAGCGTGTTGAAGTTCCCAGCTGTCACCGCGCGCCGTTTCCGCCCTAACTCCACCAACAGCTCCACTTCCTTATAAGGACAAAGGAGAGAGAGAGAACGAGTGTGATGATAAAGTGTTGAAAAGAGTCAAACAGGAACAGGAAGACTCAAGACTGAGTTCTAATATGTTTGTTTATTGATTTCAGTCACTATAGGTGATTAGATGTAATATTAATTAAAGGAATTCCCTCAGTTTGCAATGTTGCATAATTATGTAATAATGAAAGTGCTTATTTTCTTAGTTTTTCCTATTGATCTCTGGCAGCTTTGAAGTCTTGGCCAAAATTATTTGTGGAGCTGGAGGGGAAGAGAAAATTGAGATTCAGTCCGGATCTTTCTTGCCCAAACAGGAAGTGTGGATGTCACAATTTTGATCTGTCCAAACAGTGCATGGAATTAATAAGCGCCTGCTTTCACTGACTTAAAAAAGATGGCTCTGTGTGCTTCAAAACCAAATTATAGCACATGTTTTTGTAACTCTATTTTACAGTGTCCTTGTTATGCATGTTAGATTTTTACTATAGTAAGTACATGTATGCATATTAATTACAAACAAGAGACCCTAAAATACAGTGTACCTTATTTTTCTCATGTACAACAAAATAAATAGTTCATCTCACAAAAAAAAATTCTGTCAGTAAATAACCACACTTCTTTAAAATCAATTTTAGACCAAAACAATTATCGAAATTAGGTGTTCGTTCACTAAAATAATAATAAAAAACAAAAATATAGGCATATTGAATCTAATTTGGTCTCAGATGAGTTTATGCTCCACTAGAAGCAGTAAACGTGATTTACAGTACAGTCCAAAAGTTTAGAACCACTAAGATTTTTAATGTTTTATAAAGAAGTTTCGTCTGCTCATCAAGGCTACATTTATTTAATTAAAAATACAGTAGAAAACAGTAATATTGTGAAATATTATTACAATTTAAAATAACTGTGTACTATTTAAATATATTTGACAAAGTAATGTATTCCTGTCATGCAAAGCTGAATTTTCAGCATCATTACTCCAGTCTTCAGTGTCACATGATCCTTCAGAAATCATTCTAATATGATGATCTGCTGCTCAATAAACATTTATGATTATTTTCAATGTTGAAAACAGTTGTGTACCTTTTTTTCAGGATTCCTTGATGAATAGAAAGTTCAAAAGAACAGCATTTATCTGAAATACAAAGCTTCTGTAGCATTATACACTACCGTTCAAAAGTTTGGGGTCAGGAAGAATTTTTTTTTTTTTTTAAAGAAATTAAAGAAATGAATACTTTTATTCAGCAAGGATGCATTAAATCAATCAAAAGTGTCAGTAAAGACATTTATAATGTTACAAAAGATTAGATTTCAAATAAACACTGTTCTTTTGAACTTTCTATTCATCAAAGAATCCTGAAAAAAAAATATTGTACACAAATATTTTGTACAATTGTACACATTAAATGTTTCTTGAGCAGCAGATCAGCATATTAGAATGATTTCTGAAGGATCATGTGACACTGAAGACTGGAGTAATGATGCTGAAAATTCAGCTTTGCATTACAGGAATCAATTACTTTGTGAAATATTTTCAAATAGAAAACAGTTATTTTAAATTGTAATAATATTTCACAATATTACTGTTTTTACTGTATTTTTAATTAAATAAATGTAGCCTTGGTGAGCAGATGAAACTTCTTTTAAAAACATTAAAAATCTTAGTGCTTCCAAACTTTTGGACTGTACTGTAGCAAAAAATGTGTACAATCATAAGATTAAGGACCGAAATCAAGTATAACAACAAAAAAAATGGCTGTAAATATATTTTCTTTTTATTTGCTCCAGTTTTGTTAGAACAAGTCACATGAAACAGGGAATTCTTCACTTAAAACAACAAAAAAGCATGGATTTAAAAAAAAAAAAAAATCCCTACATTTTCCCCATGCATTCAAAATATGCAAGACTCAGACATGTAGGGAGGGGAAAAAAATAGTAAAATAATAAATTCGCACATAATTTAGATAGCATTCAACCTTTTCATAATAAACCATCAAGTAACATTGGAACTGAAGTGGCTGAGCTGAAACCATTTTAAAACCAAATGCTGATTTCTGATGAATCAACAATCATCAGAAAGCCAAAAAGAGTAAAATGCAGTACTAATGCGTAACAAACACGATTTATCGGTTGGCAACTGTTTCCAGTTTGATGACCATCCAGTCATATTCCAGCTCCAGTTCAACTTCCAATACAATTTCCAGTGTATGATATTCCTCTGTAAAGAAAAGAAACCCCTGAAAAACATGGCTATTATGCTGCAGACGCCACTTTTGCTGGTGTTTAAAGGGGCAAAAATGCACTTTTGACATACAGCCACGCAGAGTAGCACACACACGTCTCAATTTAATACATGCAAACCATAAAAATAAACAAGGGAAACCAAATCTTGCCTTCTCATGCAGTCATGTTGGGTGCCTTAGGACTCATTCTCTGCATTATTAACACAAGTAAAAATATACAAATTAATAAGACATGCCAGGCAGTGTTTGGATGTGACAGGCTGCCTGTCATATCTGGAAGCTTTGTAGGAAGGGGACAGTGAGGCAGGCTCAGTTATCCGCGGTGTGATGAGACATTCTGGTGGGGAAAAGTTTCTCAGAGAGCTACTTTGAAATGCTCAACCCTTTCCGCCGGTTACATAAATCTCTGCAGTGAAGCAGGAACATTCTCATTGTCTTTTGAGGTGCATGGCTCTACAGATCTGACCATTCGGGTTTAAACGCATTTTCATTTTGGCTCAGACTGGGCTGCGATTCAACCCGGAAGTGCTGCAGGTCCCTCTTGAATTACGTGACGTGGATGAGGGGTGAACAGTGCGTTGGTGCGATACGAGAGGTCTGGTTTTTGTGCTAAAGCCGCTCCTCTTTTTGTTTTTTGTGTTTATGAGGAACTTGGCCATTACGCAGAGATCCGTTTTGGGGTGGCAGCAGTTTTCCACGCTCTCGATCGGACCACGGGATGCCTGCCTGGCCGTCATCGCTTTCCAGATCGGAATCGGAGTGCATGAGTGCAGAGGATGTGGGAGCAGGAACCGGCTTCAAGCGACCTGGAGGAATAAGGCAAGGACAGGATGAAGTATCTTTGCTATGGAGATACAGTCAAATAATTCATACAGGGCTGTTAATTTAACACATTTTAAATATTAAATTAATTGTGATATTAATTTAATAATTTAAAATATAATATAAATATAAAGTGAATAAAATATTTTAAAAAGTATTTATAAACAATTATTAACACTGTTCCAAATATACTGAATATATTGACTTTTTAAAGCTTTGTTTACTATTTGCGTTGGGAATCGTAAGAAAATTTCCAGTTCCGATTCTGCCTAATCATTCCGGTTCCGGTTCCATTAAAATAATTAACCCTTTAACTGTCACAGAAAATGCACTATCCAAACTTAAATGGTTGTAATTCAAGAATACTTTGGAGAATAGACATAAGGTAGGTCTTGTTTTAAAGAGGAAATTTGGCAAATTATTGTAGATGTGAAATCTAAAACTTATGTAAGTGAAACAGAAAAAAAGTTATAGAAGTTTAAGTTTATGAAAATGTTAAATGTAAAAATATAATATTTTAAATTTTATATAAAATATATATTTTACAAAACAAGTTTTACTCTAAAGCTGCAAGGAAATCAAAGCCAAAAATTGTGTTCCAAATTTCAGGTTGATATCTCAAAAAATGAGCTTTCAGTAAGATTTTGTTTGGGCGCAGTACCACACTTTTTCACTAGATGACACCCAAGCTCCATTACTGACCATATAAAGGCGCCTCCAAAGGCTTTCCATATATGGTTACAAACCATATTATATGGTGATCTGAACCATATATTTCCATTATTTTCATACAATTTATGAAGTAGACCTATATAGAAGTAGTATGGGAAGTTTGGCAGAATTTGATATGAATTCAGCCTCTAATAAACATAAAAATAACATGCATGTGGGTTATAGATCGCCGCCACAATCATAAATGTATATTTTTTTCTATTAAAAACGTTTTCAGACCTTTTTTTTCTCAAAAAATTGAATGGATGTTATCTTTTGAACTCTTGGCATGAAAACAAACATGTTTCGACCAATCTTTAATGATTTTTCATGTTCATCGCTATTTCAAAATAAAGGTCTGAACATGCCTTATGAGTATGAAAATATGCTTGTTGCAAATTGATGAATTACTGCTCCTCTGAAAATCAGTCACCAAATATGTAAACTAGAGATTCTAAGCTTTCAAATGATATATAGGTTGTCGAGATTAGTTTAGGTTTAGTATAGAATATTACTGTTTTAAATATGTAATGTCAAACGTCCCACCTGTGGGACGGTGACAGTTAAGAGGTTTTAAACAACTAATAAAAAAATTGTAGTAAGGGAAAAATGCACAATACTCAACTCAAACAGTGCTTTTGTGGATATTATTCCTGTAAAATGAATTTAAAAGACTGCTAATCTCTTATAATACTTTATAATAAGGTTCATTAGTTAAAATCAGGCCTACATTAACATGCACTAATAATGAACTGCATTTCTACAGCATTTATTAATCTTTGTTAATTTCAACATTTACTAATACATTATTAAAATCAAGAGTTGTATTAGTTAACATTAGTTAATGCACTGTGAAGTTACATGAACAAACTATGAACGGCTGTGTTTTTATTAACCAACAAATACAGTAACAAATGTATTACTCATTAATACATTAATGAACCTTATTTGCCACAAATTAGATGCTTGAACACACATGGAAGATCAAGACCGGTGAAACAATATTTTTTTTGGATTCATAAAGACTTGGATTCAGTGATAGACACATTTTTAACAGTAATTTTGTTGCCACCTAGTGGTATAACAATGCAATTGATACAGTCATTATTTGAAGTCATTACTTTCAGAAGGTAATTTATTTTATTTTGATTGGTAACATCAGCGGCTAATAAACTGAATAATAAACTTTTGTATACTTCTGTTATAACTGAAATAATTGTCACACAGAAATAATGATACTGTGTGTTTGAAAAGATTGTTTGTGAAGCTGTTTATATCTAAACATGACAACTCTCTCTAGATCTCTCCGGATTTTAATGTTGTGATATTATTTTTGTCAAAGTTTAAGTATGTCAGTTCCCAACCCTAAACATTACAAGTCTTTACTGTCAATTTTGATCAATTAAATGCATCCTTGCTGAATAAAAATATTAATTTTTTTTTTAAATAGTACTGACCCCAAATCTTTTGACCAGTTGTGTATATTCTTTTCTTTACTTCTTTGGAAAAATATTTTTAAATTGATTATTTACAATTTACAATTAATTAATTACGTATTTATTTAATTCAAATATTGTTCAGCAACTGAAAGATCTGATTTTTATTACCAGGTCTTGGTAACTGTAATTCCAGAGTGTCTTGTTCATCCTCCTCCAGCATTTTATAGCGGCTCTTTCGTCTCACTTTGCTTTTCCGTCTGCTCGAGACACAAAGGACACTTTTAAAAAACACCAAATTTATGAAAAATAATAAACAGATGATCATTTGTCTAACCCTTACCTTCGACAGCAGCACACAATACCCCATATTACAGTCGCTATGCCAACTATGGTCATGAATGATGCTATCGTCACATATAAAACACTCCATTCTGAAAGAAATCATAAACAGGCCATTAAAACTGCAGGTGAACTAACCTATTATGCTTTTTTTACATGTTCATCTTTCTTTATAGTGTGTAATGTTGCTGTTTGAGTATGAAAAAGCTCTGAAACAAAATCAAGGGCATAATAGGTCTTTAAAACAGCATTCCTCAACAATTCTTAGTGTCCCCTTACCACAGTTGCTCTCAGCATCCCCAAAATAAGTACTGAATAAATTCTCCATCCAGAACGGGTGGCACACACATCGTCTGGTGAAGGAGTCGCATTCCCCGTGACTGGAGCAGTTCAGCTGGCAGACTACGGAAAGATCAGACGGTTAATACGAGACCACTGCTACAATAAAAACATGGAGCATTCAATGAATACTTACTAACGGTGTCCACTCGCCGGGCCCTAAAGATAAGGAAATCATTTTTTTGCTTGCGAAATTTATTGCGTAGTTCCACTGCAACACTATGGCCAGTCAATGGAGGGCGTCCAGGACCTCCAGATACCAGAAATACCAGGCGAGTGCTGTAAAAGTAAGTAATATCATCATATGTGCAACATATGTAAAATAAAACCGCTTTTATGAGACTTTTGATTAGGGTTGCCAGGTTTTCACATGAAAACCCACCTAATTGCTACACAAAACTATTCAAATTGCATTCCAGGGGGTAAAATCCATGTTTTTGTCAGGGTTCACCTGGTAAAATTCATATTCCAGGTGCTAAATATCCTGTTATTTGAGGTCACTTCAACCCGCGGATGTTAAAAACCACCCACGGCAACAGTGTTAAAGTAGCCCAATTCCACGGCAAAACCCTGGACTTGGCAACACTGCTTCTGATATGACTGGATCATGTGAGAGTGCATGATTTTATTTCTATTAGAGTGCTGCAGAGATGACAAATTTGTGTTATAAGTTAGCATTTTAGCACTTCCATCCTTTCCATCCATAGATATATATATACACATAGATGCCTCATTAGTGGCTATTTCTATGGGCCGCTATAGAGGGTATGCATCGACATCACTTTCCCGCCGGAACGCGCTCCCTCAGCTGGACTGAGTGGCAAAAGAACCTGCTGCATGACTGGATTTAATAGGGGAAACTGCAAAAACACGAGTAAAACAAACGATTACACTAAAGGTTGGGCTCGAAAGTGTTTCTTACAACTTGTCAAATAAACCTAATCCATGGATACTGATACGCAGCCAGGAATCTGTGCCTGATTTCGACGCCAGGGAAATACATAAAGCAAATCTGCATGTGAATATTTTATATAACTACAATATCGGTAGATTTAAATCTGCGTAATCACTTATTTCAATGTTATATCGTCATATTGTCCAGCCCTAAAACATAGTTTTATAGTATAGTTTTTGTCAGTGTTTATTTAAAAACACCCAATTATGCAGAATATAAGACGGTAAATATTTAATTGATGATTTGTCAACATAATATACAACAATACAATATATACGGTATGATTTTACCTCAAAATCCAACATTTTGACACAAAATGACAACTGCAAATCCATTTGTCTCTGCTGGAGTCCAGCTGTTTCTGTGAATTGCAGTGATCCATTTGCTTCTTTTTTCTGTAGCTCTCAGCAGTCTTTAAAAATATACCTCATATTTTGTGTCAAAGATATTTGTACAGTCAGTCGCAAAGCTCTTTCCCGTTTTGGATGTGCTTTGTGTGTTTTTCGCGGCATTCACGCTGAAAACCAATGCTGCCGCTAAGTCTTTGTGCCACTCAGTGGGCGTGACCGCAGTCGTAACAGTTGACGATGACGTCACGTGCATACCCTCTATACGTAAGCCATCCGCCATATTGGAACAGTCAAAGTTGGTACGAGCAAGTTGACTGTGCAACTGTAGACGCATGTATGACTATCTATATCTGCAATAGACTTCGACAGATGATTTTTGCAAAACTAACACAATACAACAAGACGAAGGCATCAGCTGACACGACATTAAAAAGTTGTGAAAGTAAAAACATTAAAAAGTACCATAGTAAAAAGTACCTGAGTTAATACATATACAAACATTCTCATCTGTGAGTTTATCCCATTTCTTCGGGAATTTAAATCTCATAGGTAGTGTAGTTCGCTTATAGTCTATGATTAGCTTTTTACTTCTTCCGACTGAATTTAGACTTCAAAAGTTGTGTGTTAATTTGTGAAAATCATCATGATGTACCAAACGTGCAAAAATCAAGAATCAGAGCTTATTTTCTGCAATAATCCAAAAGCCAATGGAAAATTGGGGTTTTGTGGAGGGAACCAGGTGATCCTATAAAAATACGTCATCACTGCAGCGCTCCATTCAATTTATTTATGTGAAAACTGAGTAAAATGAGAATAAGAAGTAGTTCTCCTATGGTTTCTTTTCAGTGCTGCAAAGCAATTTAATCAGATCAGTGGAGATGAGGTGTTAAGTTTAGCGCTGCCCATGAAGCCTGAACTTGTGCTAAGCCGGACTGACCTGTGCTCATTGAAGGCGCTAATCTCTCGCAAAATGATGTCACTGTCCAGGACTCCCAGGAGGACGCCAACCTGCCTGATGAACATATCCTTCTGTCTGCGGGACACCTGAGCCACAGCAACTTCTAGGATCAGCTCCACCAAGTCTCGCTCATAAACATCTATGAGATTTAAAATACCATTTATTATTTATTCTGCTTTTTTTTTTACATGTTCAACTTTCTTTAGTGTATAAATTTGCTGTTCGAGCATGAAAAAGTCCCTCCAGGAGTTATTCTCTATATCAGTGTCACTGTTTCTGAACTTCCTGAAACGCCTCCATTTGTAGTCTTGAGATTTCTCACGTCACTATATTCCTCATTTAAATAATTCCCGCCCAAGACATATGCTAAATAAAGGGGCCGAGCCTGGTTGAGTTAGTGAGTTGGGACATTTCCCAAATACACTAAAAGCGTTTGACCAATCAAAACACACTTCCAGCTGACCAATCAGAAGGAGGGGCTTCATAGAGACTAAACAGAGCGTTACTGACAGACTGAGAAGAGAGGAGCTGCAACAATGCAGAATATGCGGAAAAATAATGAACATTCCAGCATGAAAACCTGTTCTAGTAGAGCCCAAAAACAAAATCAAGACATTGAATGCTCAAACAGCAACACTACACAGTAAAGAAAGCATATTAAGTAATAAATACATTTTATTTGATGATCTTATACAAGCATACTGACCTGGTCGAACCTCTACAGTGCCACTGTCAGTAGCAGTCTTTCCCTTACTATCAGTTACAGTCAGGGTGAAAGTGTACTTCCCTTCCACCAGGTTACCAAGAAAAAGCACTGCCTGGTGGTCAGAGTTATTCAGGACATCCTGGAGGAGAAAAACAACAGGGTCATTTTCTGGTCCTGATTTATGGCTCCTCCTCCACTCAAGATGGGGTTTCCAAACCTTTGAGGAACACACTCTTACAGGAAAACTGGTTTTACTTGTTCTGTCACTACCTCACAGTATATATTCAGCAGAGCCACGAATGCCAGTATGAATTTCGCTTTACTGAACAGTACTGACCCCTGCAGCCGGGCTACTGTTTTCACGGGTCCAGAGGTAGCTGATGCCACCCTTATCATCTGATGAGCGAGAACCATCCAGAACTGCTGTGCGGACGGGAAGAGTGATCGGAGGACTGGACAGGACTTTGGCAACAGGTGGCTGATCATCCTCTGATGTGAACAAGCCAAAAGCAAAATTATATGACCACAACAGAACTAAACGAATAAAGTCTTCTAACGGCCACATAAAACTTTTCCTGGGTTTAATTAAGGACACAGACCTTCTCGGACGATGACAGACACCATATCCGAATTCTCCAGCGTCCTTTCATCCGTCACTGTCAGCATGAAAATGTACTCGCCCTCCTGCAGACCGGTCACCATGGCAACCGCAGTGTCCGCATTTTCAATTTTCACCCCTTCTGGGCCCCTGTGACACCATCAAAAGTATAAACCATGAGTCTACAGCTAAATTAACTACATTACTACTCTGTAGATTTGAAAAATAAGACATTTGATATAAAATGTAGGGCTGTCAATTAAATTCAATATATGCAGAATAATTAATCACATTAATGAAAAATTATTTTATAATATTTGCTGAACAAAAGCCCCCCAAAACAATATAATTTAAAGACATTACACTACCGTAGTAGATACGTAAAACATTGAATAGACAAAAGTGTCTGTAAAAGTCATTATTATTTTTGTTTATATATATATATATTTTTTTTAAATATATATAAATATATTTTATATATAATATATAATATAAAAAAAAAAATATATATATAATATATTTAAATATATTTTTCATATATTAGTGCTGTCAAGCAGATTAATCACAATTAATCGCATCCAGCTAAAGTCTATTTACATAATGTGCATATATTATATTTATATTTATACACAAGGTTGCATTTATTTGATCAAAAATACAGTAAAACAGTAATATTGTGAAATATTATTACAATTTAAAATAACCATTTTCTACTTTATTATATTTTAAAATATAATTTATTCCTGTGATCAAAGCTGAATTTTCAGCATCATTATTTCAGTCTTCAGTGTCACATGATCCTTCAGAAATCATTCTAATATGATGATTTGCTGCTCAGGAAACATTTTTGATTATTATCAACATTGAAAACATAAACATATTTTAGTGGAAACAGTGTTTTTTCAGGATTATTTGATGAATAGAAAATTCAAAAGAACAGCATTTATTTGAAACAGAACTCTTTACTGTCACTTTTGTTCAATTTAATGCATCCTTGCTGAATAAAAGTATTAATTTCTTCCAAATAATACCAAATTTTTAATATTACTGTATGCTCAATGTGTTAAATTGGCCTTAACAAAATAAATCAAGTCCATAAACTTAGATTTTGTACATTTTGTACAAGTACGTTTTAATTATTATTATGAATTATAAATATACATAAGATGCATGCAGGGAGAGAGTGTGTGTAACTGACTTGGTTTTTGTCCAGTGATACGTGGCAATTTTTTGGTCGTCGCTGCTCTTGCTCCCATCCAGCGTGGTACGATCGACCGGCAGCGTCAGCTCCTTGTCTGGACCAGCATCCGCTACAGGCGGCTTGTTATTCTCTGGAGGGATTTCACATAAAGGAGAATCTTCAAATGTACAAGTTTAGTACGAATCATTGTGCTCTGTATTTAAAAAGATACCTGGCTGGACAATGACAGTGACTTGAGCAGTGTCTTGCTGGCCAGACGAGTCAGTGACGGTCAGCTGAAAGGTGTAGTCACCCTCCTGCATGGCAGAAAGCTGCAGAGTGGGCGTCCTCACACCCTATGGAGAACAAAACACAAATGTGCTCACTAATACACTCACTGATAAGAATAATCAACATAAATTGCATTCGAAATAGAGCTGCATGATTTCCCCACGATTCTGAAGACAACTAAACAAAATGACATGTAAATTTACTAGAGGTTCTGACAAAATGTTTATTGCTGCAGTCTATTTAAATAAAAAAAAAAAAATCAAATGAATTTGAATGAATTATTTTTTTAAAAATCGTTTGAATGGTGAATGATTCAATGACTCACTCATAAAGACTTAACTTGTTTCATTACTGGATGAATCACCATTTTTGAAGTTAATGATTCAATGACGCATTTTTTTAACAGTCTCTTGTTGCCACCTACTGGTGTAATGATGCAATTAATAAAATCTTTATTTTGATTGCTGTGTTTCATCAGTGTTTATATTCGAACTATAAACTTTTATCCCAGTACCTATACATGCAGCTGCTCTCTCTGGGTCAGCGGCAACACAGATTTGAATGTTTGCGGTGTTCGCACTTGTCAAAGGTTTAATATATATAGCTGAATGGTTGTCATTTAGGAATAAGACTGCATGGGTGTTTAAATGGAGATTGCGATCTTTAACGATTAATCATGCCGCTATAATTCGAAATGGCATTGTGTTTCTCATGTACCTGCATCTCCACCACCTTGCCCTTGCTCTCAGGACTGAGTGACCATTCATAGGACAGATTCTCGTGGTCGTCAGTGCTTTGGTTGCCGTACAGTGTGATATAGTTGCGTGGCAGTGTGATCACTTGGTTGGGTCCAGCATTAGCTGTAGGCTTGTAGTCCGTGGCCTTGTTGACTAACAACATGGCTTGGGTTGAATTCTGAGCTCCATCCGAGTCAGTCACAGTGAGTCTGTTGGAGAAAAAATACCATATAGTATAACAAACCTTTTCATTTGTTGGTTATTTTTGAGTGTCTTTAGATAGTTTGCCAGAGGACAGACTGGTTTGCCGGGTTTTGCAGTGGTTATCTGATTACTGTACATTGGGATATGCAGGCTGAACATGCTGTAATACACAGATGACCACCCCACTAATATGCTGTTGGTCCTCCGTGTGTGCCGTGACAGGTTTTCAGGTGTGCTGTGGAGGATTATTTTATTTTATTTTTAAAAATCAATGCTATTGGTCATCCTTTATGCCTGTATGTGGGTTACACAAATAATTAACCAATAAAAAGTATTAAAAAGAGCTTGTGACTAAACTACGTAACTTCAATAGCTGCGAAACCTCTAATTAATTTGAATGAATTTTTTTATTTTTTCTTAAATCAGTTGAAAGGTGAATAATTCAATGACTCACTTATAAAGACTTGTTTCATTACTGGATGAATCAGCGTTTTTGAACAAATCTCTTGAATGAATGATTCAATGACAAATCCATTCAGTCTCTTGTCGCCACCTACTGGTGTAATGATGTGACCTCTATCGTGAATGAAGTTCTGCACACAGTTTGGAGATAGATCGCTGCTTGTTTGCAGTGCAAAAGTAAATAAAGAACTGACATTTGAATAAATACAGTGTTTTCTTTACTCAAGAAACACTATGTCTATAAAAAGGCTAATGTTTTTTTTGTGTGTATTTAAAGAGCGGAGAACAGTTTTAGTCTCGTATTTGCCAATATACTGTTTTAAATACCCTGTGCATAGTGCTTTATCTTTTCTATAATGAGCCAAATGTACTCAACAACAAGAAAAACTGAGCGACCATACAGCTACCATAAACTTTACAACCTGTAAGTTAATGCAAACGTAATGCGATGCACTTACTACTATTACGTTCTAATGAAGGACAAAATGCATATCTCTGTCATTCGCTGGTCAAAAAACTCGTAACTCCATTTAATCTTGATTTTCATAAAATGTTAATATTATAATTACACATGCAAGTGTCTGACCATATATAAAGTCACAATATCAACTTTGTCAACAAAGTGTTTAATTATTAAAAAAAAATACAAGATGTAAATTTGTTGTTTTATCATCACCAACAACGTCATATAGCTACCTATATGACCTTATTGTGCTCCTACCTGACAAAGGAATAGTTCACCCAAAAATGAAAATTATCCTATGATTTACTCATCCTCAAGCCATCCTAGGTGTATATGACAATCTAATCGGAGATATATTTAAAAATATCCTTGCTCCTCCAATTTTTCATAAAAGGTGCCATTGCATGTTTTTTTACAAGATGTAATATAAGTCTAAGGTGTCCCCTGAATGTGTCTGTGAAGTTTCAGCTCAAAATACCCCATAGATTTTTTTTAATTGATTTTTTAACTGCCTAATTTGAGGCATAATTAGAAATGCGCCGATTCATGCTGCGGCCCCTTTAAATTCTCGTGCTCTCCGCCCCAGGAGCTCGTGCTTGCCTTAAACAGCATAAACAAAGTTCAAACAGCTAATATAACCCTCAAAATGGATCTTTACAAAGTGTTCATCATGCATACTGCATGCATACATCGGATTATGTGAGTATAGTATTTATTTAGATGTTTACATTTGATACTGCAAATACTGCAAGTGTTTAAAAATGAAAATAGCGACGGCTCTTTTCTCTGTGAATACCGTAATAAACGATGGTAACTTTAACCACATTTAACAGTACATTAGCAACATGCTAATGAAACATTTAGAAAGACAATTTACAAATATCACTAAAAATATAATGATATCATGGATCATGTCAGTTATTATTGCTCCATCTGCCATTTTTCGCTATTGTTCTTGCTTGCTTACCTAGTCTGATGATTCAGCTGTGCACAGATCCAGACGTTAATACTGGCTGCCCTTGTTTAATGCCTTGAACATGAGCTGGCATATGCAAATATTGGGGGTGTACATATTAATGATCCCGACTGTTACGTAACAGTCTTTTAAACAAATGAGATTTATATAAGAAGGAGGAAACAATGATGTTTGGGACTCACTGTATGTCATTTCCATGTACTGAACTCTTGTTATTCAACTATGCCGAGATAAATTCAGTTTTTAACTCTAGGGCACCTTTAATGGCTTTTGAAGCAAAAATAAAATGCATCCATTCATAATAAAAGTAATCCATACGGCTCCAGTAGGTTAATAACGGCCTTTTAAAGTGAATCAATGCGTTTTTGTAAGAAAAATATCCATATTTAAAACTTTATTATTATTAATACTCACTCCACCCATGACTGGCCATAATGTTTTGGCTCATCAGTGTATGTACAAAAAAAAATTAATTAGACATACCTGAAGGTGTAGTTACCGGGAACCAGGTTGGTGAGGGTGAGAACAGCAGTATCACCTGAGGCCTTTTCCTCTCTGAGCGGCCCCTTCACTTCCTCCCAATGCCACGACACAACTTTATCATCATCAGTACTCTCTGAGAAACACATTTATGATCACAAATGTTTCATTAGACATTCTTGGCCACTGCAGTGAACACATTAAAACATAATCATTTATGAAAGGTAGTATAAAATGGTATTATAGCGACAGAAAATGTGGTTCAGTGAAAGCAAAAGAAATCTGATACGCACGACTTCCGTCAATCACAGTGGAGCTTGTAGGCAAGGAGATTTCCTGGTACTTTGGAGAAACCACAGCAACAGGTGGCTTATTCACTCGTGGCTCTATAGAAGCAAAAATGCATATTTTATGTGGGCCGACCAAGTACACAATTAGCAGGTTCATCATTACTAAAGTTACCTGGTTTGACAGTAACATTGACATATCCCTCCCCATGTGCGCCATCACCATCCACAACCACCTCAAACTCATAGAGACCCACTGTCAGCTAAGGGAAACATTGTTTGGAATATTAGCAATGTTTAGAATACATATATAATTTTTTTTTTTACTTTTAGACAATGAACGCATTTATTTACCTTACTGAGCTTAAGCGTCTTGCTGTGTTTACCCTCCATTTCTCCACTATAGTCTTTTGGATGTGTCCTCAAACGCCAGTCAAATTCATAGTTTGCCCCTAAAAGAATTAACAGAGAAGTTATAACAAATATAAAGGAGGAGAAACTAACTGCAATGGCTTATTTAGAGCAGTACCTGAAGGGGGCGCTGGCACTACAAAAGCATTCAGCTCCACCTCACTGTGTGGTAAAGTGACCTCCACATTGTTGCCAGCAGACACGACCAGCTCTCGCACTGTCACATGAAACAATGGTTATACTTTGTAAAATAGACTTTGTGTTTCATTTACTTTGAAGACCTCATAATAAAGGTTACTGTATAATAAAACACAATTATAGAGCAGTATGCCGTACCAGCTGGTGTTGTTGGTGAAGTCACTGAACGGGTGTCAGACGTGGACTGTGGCGACTGATTACTGTTGTTTAATGCTGAATGATCTCCAGTGTCTGCATCCAGGGTTGAATTTTGCTCAGATGCTAAAACAGCTTCCTGTTCGACACTGTCACTGGTGGACTGGATGGAGGTCTCACCGGCTGTATGTGGAAGCGCTGCATCATGGGATATGGTCAGTGGCACTGTGGGTTTAGCAGACAGCTCCTGTATGTCCTGTGAGGGCGAAAATATGAGTTAGTTCAGAGATAAGCTGCAAATCAAGAATAAAAGTGCAAAATATTATGCTTTAGGACAGTGATATTAAAATTCGATACCAAAATAAATAAATAGAATCCCTAATTTTAAAAGTCACCACAACATTATAATGTACAGTATAAAAAAATGCATATTCATTTTGAGATTTGATATTACATTTAACAATGTTATTAAATTATTTTTTATTATTAAATATTAAATGAAACTTAAAAATTAATTTTAAATAAACATTAGATGATGGCAAAGGTAATATAAATGTAAAAATATGGGAAATTATATTAAATTAAATATATATATGCACCAAATCAAGAGTTGAAGTGCAAGATTGAATGTTTCAGGACAGTGATAATAAAATTCTATATTATTTTATCTAAATAAAATCCTATTTGTAAATTCCACAAGTATAATAATGTACAGTATAAAAATGCATATTCATTTTGAGATTTGCTATTACATTTAACAGTGTTAAAAAATTATTTATTTTTATTAAATATCAAATTAAAAAGTAAATAATTTTGTTTTTAAAAATTAACTTTAAATGAGCATTAGATGGTGGCAAAGGTGATCTAAATGTAAAATTATGGGAAATGCACAATTAAATATAACAAATACAATACAAATATAATTAAATAAACTAAAATATAATATTTTGTCTAAATAAAATTAAAAATAAATAAATAAAATCCTAAACTGTAATTGCCACAAGTCACCACAACAATATAACGTACAGTGCATATTCATTTTGAGATTTTCTTTTACATTTAACAGTTAATTAATTATTTTTATTGAATATTAAATTAAATATTATTAATCATTAATAAATAAAATTAAATATCACACACATTAAATTTAAAAAAATAAATAATTAAATTTAAAATGAGCATTAGATGATGGCAAAGGTAATCTAAATATAAAAATATGGGAAATGAGCATGCTCACTTAAATATCCAATAACTGGACAATATATACAGTATATGCTGCAAATCAACAGTTAAAGTGCAAGATTTTATTCTTTAGGATAGTTTGTCTCACTCACTAGCTCATGTAGTATAATCCAGATTCATCAACATTAGAGTGAGGGTAATAACAAGCATACACACCTTTGCGGTGGATATTTTTAACACATTTATTAGTACAGACACTTGTATGCACTTGTTAGTGAATGAGACCCACTACTGAACTCCTTTGAGATCATTTAACAGGGCTTACATGCTCCGTCTCCCTGATTACTCTGACATCCTCAGCGTTTTGAACGTCCCTCTTCCTGCGCATGCCCGTGTTCAGATGCTGCAGAAGCCCCAGAGATTCTACATACGGCTGAGGAAGTGACCTAATGGCGCAGCCCTTCGTTTGAATACATGTCAGCAACACACAGCGTCCACCGAGGCTCCACACGGCACCGCAGGAGGGCTTCAAACAGCAGGATTCCCAGCAGCGAGCCCCAGCCTGGTCCACTGCCAGTGGCTGCCAGCCCAGACCAATGATGCTGCTCCAGTGGATCCCCAGGACACCACCCGTTACTGTGCATAAGCTGCCCGAAACCCCTGAGAGAGGGACATACGAGGCAAAAACAAAGGTCATCAAAGAGAAAAGAGACCTGAGAGGGAGAAAAGATTACTAAATATTGTAAAGCTATCACAATAAAGGTGTCAATGTTTTAGACTGTTTGCACTGAGATATCAGGAGAAAAAACATCAGGATACCAATAGTTTGAAATGCTTTATGTTACGACCGATAACCGATAAACGGCTGATAATAAAATTCTATACTATTTTGTCTAAATAAATAATTTAAATAAATAAAATCCCTTGCTCTAAATGCCACAAATTTTAGTTACCACATTATAATGCAGATTCACAGATTAAATTAAAAAATATTAAAATATTAAACTAAATAAAATATTATATATAAAATAACTATATATATATATTTTTTAATATATATTTTATTTAGTTATATATATATATATATATATATATATATATATATATAAGTTTCATATTTGATTATTTTTAATTGATCCTGTGCATTATAATGTGGTGTATATATATATATAACAAAATATATAAAATATACAAATTTTAGTTACCACATTATAATGCAGATTCACAGATTAAATTAAAAAATATTAAAATATTAAACTAAATAAAATATTGTATATAAAATAATGATATACATACATATACACATATATATATATTAATTTCATATTTGATTTTTTTAATTGATTCTGTGCATTATAATGTGGTATATATATATATATATATATATATATATATATATATATATATATATATATATATATATATATATATATATATATATATATATATACATATATATACACACACACACATATATATCCATAATTGACATAAGTATAAACAAAAAAACTATTAAAATTATATAATATTTTGTCTAAATAAACTATCAAAAAACAAACAAATAAATAAATTAATTAATTAATTAATTTCATAATTTAAATACCACAAGTGACTTTAGTCATCACATTATAATGTACAGTATAAAAATTATTTAGATTTATTACACATTTAAAAGTTATTCAAATTAAAATATTATTGAATATTAAGTTCAATACTTCTGTATATTATATATATATATATATATATATATATATATATATATATATATATATATATATATATATATATATATATATATATATATATATATATATATATATATATATATATATATTTTTTTTTTTTTTTTTAATTTTTTTTTTTACTTTGTTTTTACTTTAAGTGAGCATTAGATTACGGTATAGGTAATCTAAAAAAAAAAAATAGGGAAATCAACATGCACAATTAAATACACAGTATTGGGCAATATACATCCAGTATTGACAGATATCAATTTAATAATAATAAAAAAGACATATTGGAAATAATATACTATTCATATGCAATAGTTATTAATATCAGAAAACAACAGGTCTCTCAATTAAGCTCAACTGCAGAGCTCAGAACAATAGGCTACTGACAATTCATGCATATAAACTCACATCTAGCCGATGATAAATAACGCCTGTCTGTGCCACCGCAAGACAAGACTGTTTATCATACAGGTCACTAACACACTGCACTAGTCTGCACTGACAAGTTCCAGGAAGTCAGAGTCCAGTTAGACATCCACCCCCTTCCACAATCCCTTCATAGACACAGTTTTGTCTCTAAAGACTGCTACCATGGCAACAGAGGGCCGTTTATTATGGGGTGGCAGTGAAACTTGAACGGCAAGACACAGTTGGAGGCCCCACCCGTGCAGTTTTCATTGGGGTGGGGGACTATAGGCCTGTTGTGCGATTTCCCCCCTTTGTGAAAATGAACACAGTGTCTTTTATGCTTCTCACTTTGTAATCCGCCAAATCAGTCCCATCACTCATGACCGCAACAAGTCACAAACATACCATACACGCTACAGGCCAACAATGGTCCAACATCCTACTAGTCAATTAATGCTGTTTTGATATTTTTAGCTGTGTTGTTTTAGGCAGGTTTGGTTCGATTAAAACAAACTCTGCTGCGATTGAATACTTGGGCTGTGTCTGAATTCGCCCCCTATACCCTCATTCACTATTCCCTACATTAGCCCACTAATATAATCCACTTAAAGGACTGAATGAAAACGAGTGAGTGAATTCGGACACTGAAAAGGCTGATGCTTTTGCATAGTTTGTGCTTGCTGTTTAATAATTATTTGAAACTGGTAGCTCCTTAAGTAATGAAAAGATTTATCTTGAACTCTGTCATGAAAACTAGCATCAATAAATCTTAATTAAACAATTTAACTTCCATCACAAAAAAGCATCTTTAGGTTTGGTGTTAAGAATGACAGTGTGAATGCTAAGTGAACCAGGACTAAATTAATCATTTTCCTTTTTGGTCCGAGAACTGAACTACAAGTGTGAACCGGGTGTGCCTCATGCGTCCTGAAAATGTGAAGCTGCGGGCTCTTTGATCGCCCCCTGGTGGCTGGATGCAGTACAGGTCATAAACCCCGCCCTTTTAATTGAAAAGAACGAGGCTTGAGTCAAAACATAAAAATAAATTTTGCTTCAAATAATATTTTCTGATAGATGGTTTTGGTCATTTAAGGTAGTTGATTTATATTCAATTGTACGTTTTTGTGATAAGTTTGATTTTAGCTAGCAATTTGATGCTATAGAAACGGGGCATGTCTTCATGATTGACAGTTGTGATTGACAGCTTCTCTGAGGACTGTCGGAATTTCGAGGGGAGATTAAAGATATATAACTAACTATTAATTTTTTGATTTCTGTGTTATTTCTCACCGACAAAATGAGTTGTTCAGCAGTAAACTGTACTAACCGACCTACAGGATCTGACGGATCACTAAACTTTTCTCGGTGTCAGCGCCCATCGTCATTCGGTTTACATTCAGTTCATTACAATGGAAGGAAGCGGCGTCGTGGCGTCCATCTTTTTTTACAGTCTATGGTGTGAACACCCTTAATTAGCATGCAGTTCTTCAGCACACACATGCCACTGATTTGGAGTTATTTCATATAAGATACAACTACGGGACCTGCTTACCAGAGACTGAAGAGAGGAAATACAGAAAGCTCAGGTACAGTGAGGTAAACTGGATGGGCCATTTCCATCTGCGCGTCCTCAGCTCCACACTGGGCATCTTCCAACTAGGAGCACAGACCTTGGAAAGATAAAAAAAGATACCAAACTCATACAGAGAATTCATCTTACTTGAGTTAAACAAAAGCTACAAAGGCTACAACACACATTTGTTTTTTGTGTTGTAGTTGCTTGCAATTGCAGAGAATGTTTGTCATACCTTTCCCCAAAGGTAAATGACGTGAGACGTGAGCAGACAGGTGAAGAGTCGTCCACACAAACACCTCCTGAAGCCACAGCCGCATCGCACCACAGCACTGTGTGAATTCTGTAAAAAAAAAAAAAAACATATTAAACAAACGGAGCAAGAGATTTAAGACAAAAATCTCATCTCAGTTAACAAAATCAACAGACAAACTTTTATGCACTAAAGCAGGGGTGTCCAATCCTGCTCATGGAGGGCCACTGTCCTGCAGATTTTATCTCCAACACACCTTAAACACACCTGAACCGGCTAATCAAGGTCTACTAGGCATACTGGAAACTTCCAGTCAGGTGTGTTGAAGCAAGTAGGAGCCCAATTTTGCAGGACAGTGGCCCTCCAGGACCGAGTTTGGACACCCCTGTACTAAAGTGTCCTAATCTAATTCATACTTTGGCATTATTATTTTGATTAACTGACAACTCAGACAATATCGAAATATCAAAAATATGACAATTTGGTTATGCCACACTTAAAAAATAAAAAAAGTGTGATTAATCACATCTAACATAAAAGTTATACATATAAATTGTATGTTGGTATATGTGTAATATATATATATATATATATATATATATATATATATGTGTAATATATATATATATATATATATATATATATATATATATATATATATATATATATATATATATATGTGTGTGTGTGTGTGTGTGTGTGTGTATCACGCGTATATTTACAAACTTATGTTAGATGCAATTAATCGTAATTATAATATAATATAATATAATATATGACCCTGGACCAAACAACCAGTCATAAGTTGCACGGGTATATTTGTAGCAATAGCCAACAACACATTGTGTGGGCCAAAATTATCGATTTTTCTTTTATGCCAAAAATCATTAGGATATTAAGTTAAGATCATGTTCCATGAAGACATTTTGAACATTTCCTAACGTAAATATATATATAAAAATATTTTTGTGAGTGGATATGCATTGCTAAGGACTTCATCTGGATAAATTAAAAGGGCGATTTTCTAAATATTTTGATTTTTTTGCACCCTCAGATTCGAGATTTTCAAATAGCTATAACCAAATATTGTCCTATCCTAACATTCAGCTTTCAGAAGATGTATAAATATAAATACCCTTATGACTGGTTTTGTTCTCCACAGTCACATATATATATATATATATATATATATATATATATATATATATATATATATATATATATATATACATATACATACATATATACATACATATATACATACACACACACACTTTTATGTTAGATGCAATTAATGACTAATAGATCTGACAGCACTAAAAAAAGTAATATAAAATAAATATTTTATCATAATTTTTATATATATATATATATATATATATATATATATATATATATATATATATATATATATATATATATATATATATATATATATATATATATATATATATATACACAAGTATATATAATAAAATAAAACAATATAAACTTTTAAATATATTTCCAAACATAATTTAAATTCAAACTTAAAATTTAAATTTAAAATAATTTTATGGAGATGTCACAACTTAGGAAATGAAACCACATTCAACTATTTTTGGAGAAAATATGTCATTTGACTGAAAAACAACACCAAAAACTCAAATGTCAAAAACGTTTGGCTACATTACTTCACTAACAGCAAACAGTACAATATTCAGATGAGCACTTCTCAAAATGACAAACAAACAATGGCTGGTTTATCAGGGTGTGAAGGAATGAACAGGGATAGTTCACACACACACACACACACACACACACACACACACACACACACACACACACACACACACACAGAGAAATCATATTATTCAGTCATTTAATCACCCCCAATGTTTCCAACCCGTATGATTTTCAATCTTCTGTGAAACACAAAAGGAGATGATTTGGTAGAATGACAGTTTCAATCTTCATACAATGAAAGTGAAAGATGATTTTCCACAGAAGAAAGAAAATCTTACGTGGGTTTAGCCAGATATGGGTGAATAAATTCCTTTAAAGGTGCCCTAGAACCAGTTTTTACAAGATGTAATATAAGTCTAAGGTGTCCCCTGAATGTGTCTGTGAAGTTTCAGCTCAAAATACCCCATAGATTTTTTTTAATTATTTTTTTTAACTGCCTATTTTGGGGCATCATTAACTATGCACCGATTCAGGCTAAGGCCCCTTTAAATCACGCGCTCCCTGCCCTCCCGAGCTCTCGACTATAAAACAGTGCATTTACAAAGTTCACACAGCTAATATAACCCTCAAATGGATCTTTACAAGATGTCCGTCATGTATGCTGCATGCATGCTTCGGATCATGTGAGTATTGTATTTATTTGGATGTTTAGATTTGATTCTGAACGAGTTTGAGGCTGTGCTCCGTGGCTAACGGGCTAAAGCTAACATTACACACTGTTGGAGAGATTTATAAAGAATGAAATTGTGTTTATGAATTATACAGACTGCAAGTGTTTAAAAATGAAAATAGCGACGGCTCTTGTCTCTGTGAATACAGTAAGAAACGTTGGTAACTTTAACCACATTTAACAGTACATTAGCAACATGCTAACGAAACATTTAGAAAGACAATTTACAAATATCACTAAAAATATCATGATATCATGGATCATGTCAGTTATTATTGCTCCATCTGCCATTTTTCGCTATTGTTCTTGCTTGCTTACCTAGTCTGATGATTCAGCTGTGCACAGATCCAGACGTTAATACTGGCTGCCCTTGTGTAATGCCTTGAACATGGGCTGGCATATGCAAATATTGGGGGCGTACATATTAATGATCCCGACTGTTACGTAACAGTCGGTGTTATGTTGAGATTCGCCTGTTTTTCTGAGGTTTTTTAAACAAATGAGATTTAAGAAGGAGGAAACAATGGAGTTTGAGACTCACTGTATGTCATTTCCATGTACTGAACACTTTTTATTCAACTATGCCAAGGTAAATTCAATTTTTGATTCTAGGGCACCTTTAAAACATCAAGTATATTTACATTGCCCTCCAAAAGTTTGGAAACACCCCTGGCAAAGAGTGGTTTTGGATGATATCAACATAAATCCTTGTTTTTTGATGCAAATACATTACAGTAACTTGACATTATCATTGAAGACCAGCAATAATAATTTTCATTTTGATTACATAATAATGGGAATATATACATGTCAAAGTCAGACATGCCCCTTTGCCAGCTGTGATGCCTGGTTACTGGTGTAAACTTGCCCCAGGTTTGTAAAAGATTTTTGGGTCGGCACACCTTAATAGCTTCAACAACTGATTGCCAATTAAGTTTAGAATACAATGAACTGTTTATATAATAAAATATGTTTTCATAGTTTGTGTTGTCCCTTATCAGTGCAAAATTATCACAAATTAAAAAGGATTCATGCCAATATTGTCCAAAACCCCACTTTTGGAGGGCAGTGTATGTATTTCAAAATTGAGTTACACTAGTTTGTTTATGTTATGATGGACAGGCGAGTCAGTCAGAGTCTGACGCGTCGCGAACGCGATGATGTGAAGATGACGCGTCGCGTCGCGTCGCGTTTGAGACAGAGACAGGTTTGTGTACAAGGCGAGGAAGATCCGGGCTGGCAAACTGTCATCACTGGCCTTCTTTGCGCCAACACAAATACAGTAAAACACACTAAGTAAACGGATTCATTAAGGATAAACCCTGCAGGTTCTGTTCCCAGTGTCAGCGCGTGCTGAGTTTGCAATGTCATTAAGTGACCGGAAAATGTCTTAATTAATCTTAATGATCAAATTAATCATTTAATGTTAGTGTTATACACTATTCACCTTCTCGGTTTACATTATAATTAAAATGAATGTCAGTTTTTCAATACAATGTTTACAAGTTGGTAACGCTCACATTACGCACTGGTGCAAACTGAATTTGTAACCCCAAAATGTCACGTTTCGTCGATATTGTGACATATTAATTCAGTTTTCGGTGATTAAACCCATGGACAGGTTGCTAACAGCTGTTACCACAGGATATGAAACAACTCGCATCATTACGCGACTCTGTATTTATCGATAGATTGCGCTCACAAACAGTGTCACAAATATGTCACTCACCTGCTTAATGTCAGTCAGATTACTGTAGCGCAAAATGACATTAGACCCATTCAGCAGGACCTGTCTTCATCTCGATCTGGGTCAGTAATCTCTCGCTGTCGCACCTTCACACGGACGGAAACAGACGAGCGCTTCCACACTTCCGCCCCGCACAGCGAGTCGACATGTTAAAAGTTTACAATTCGACCACGAAATAGAGCTTTAGTGGAAATTGTGAATATATAACGTCATCAATAGAGTTTTAATAATATAATTTATTTAGCGAATTATTACGGAATGAAGATGCCACTCACAAACATGGCGGAAAACATTCCCCGAAACCAACTTCACTTCCGCTTTTAAAGGATTAGTTCACTTTCAAATTAAAATTTCCGGATAATTTACTCACCACCATGTCATCCAAGATATTCATGTCCTTCTTTCTTCAGTCAAAAATAAATTAAGGTTTTTGATGAAAACATTCCAGGATTTTTCTCCTTATAGTGGACTTCAATGGACTCCAAACAGTTGAAGGTTAAAATTACAGTTTCAGTGCAGCTTCAAAGGGCTTTAAATGATACCAGACAAGGAATAAGGGAATAATATTATCTATAAATAATATTATCTAGACTCTAGAGAAACCATAACTCATATTCTAATAAAAAAAATGTATTTTATATATTTTAACCATAAATGCTCATCTTGAACTAGCTCTCTTCTTCTTCTTCTCTATTTGAATTCCGGCAGTGTAGACACTGCTAAGTGTATTACTGCCCTCCACAGGTCAAAGTTTGAACTAATTGTTATATACTTGCACACTAGCATATTGTATATGACAATTTAGTTCAAACTTTGACCTGTAGAGGGCAGTAATACACTTAGCAGTGTCTACACTGCTGGAATTCAAATAGAAAAGAAGAAGAAGAGAGCTAGTTCAAGATGAGCATTTATGGTTAAAATATATAAAATTTTAACTTTATTTTAGAAAATGAGAGATGGTTTCTCTAGACCCTTATTCCTTGTCTTGTATCATTTAAAGCTCTTTGAAGCTGCACTGAAACTGACATTTGGACCTTCAGCCGTTTGGAGTCCATTGAAGTCCACTATAAGGAGAAAAATCCTGGAATGTTTTCATCAAAAACCTTAATTTCTTTTTGACTGAAGAAAGAAAGACATGAACATCTTGGATGACATGGGGGTGAGCAAATTATCATGGAAAATTTAATTTGAAAGTGAACTAATCCTTTAATATCTCACTCCAAAGCAATTTACATTTAAGATTGAGATTTAAAGATTACATTTAAATGTAATAGCTAGGGATAAAAGTGTATTAAACAATTCATTTTAAAAGAATTTTATTTTATTTTCATGTAAAATTCATGTGTTAGCCTAGCGCTCATTTCTGAGTAGCTGCTAACTATAATTCTCATTTTATATTCAACTAATAAATAGATCGAAGTTAATTATGACCTTAAGCAAAACTTATTAAAGCTTTTTGCTATGCAAAATGTTTATTTTTAATTATCAGACTGTGGATATCTGATGCAAAAACTTGAGGCAATGAGATCCAGTCCAGCAATGAGATCAAATTTGAATAAGGAATAACAAATGTACTAATTAAAAATTATAGAGAGAAACACATTAATTAAGTACTTAATAGTTGATAATAGAACCCAGAGTATTGTATCTAATAGATCAGAATATAGAGAAAGAAGGACCAAAATTAGGGCATTTGCAGAATGAAATAAGAGGTATAAGAGAAGAAGCAGAAGAAGCAGAAGAGATGCGAGAAGCAAAAAGAGCAAAGGAAAAAGCTAAACTATCAAAGACCCAGTCTGTTTTATACCATAAGCAAAGGAAAACTTACATCCAACTCAAACTTATGTTTTGGTCTAATAAGAAAAGGTCAAACAGATTTATCCATTATGTCATAGTTGGTGTAACGGCTAGGTCAGAGTGACTGGTCAAATGTCAAAGATAGATGAAAATAGATACAGAAGGTGTTGCTTTGACACCCTTAAGAGAATAGTGCAGATCTTACATGTCTGAAGAAATGGAAACAGACATAAAGGAAACATCGTGGCTTCTGCAGTACTTGGCAGGCGTCCAATATCTAACCACAAACGTGTCGACATGACCTGTCACACTGAACAACACTTGAAGAACAAATGAATATAGCAAGCATACATAAGAAGAATAACCATAAAGGAGTGCATTAAACAGTAAATACTTTAAAAACATGATGAGGATTAATATATGGAGTAGGAGTACATGAATATATGAAATCAAAAGTAATATTGATAAATCATAAGCCATAATTGATCAGCATGAGATATGAATAAAATGCATGACCATTTTGGATCCACCAATATCATTTCACCACACCAGAGAGCGCTGTTTATCTTACTTGCTGGACTTTAGCTCTCGCATGAACACTACAACACGGACACACTGACTGTTTCCCTCCATCCGTCCATATTTAATGTAAATACTAGGGGATTTAATGTATATACACAGTACTATTAAAACATTTGGACTTTGGTGAGGGTGAAATTAGCTTTGTAGAGAAATATAAATGTTATATGTATGACAAAAATACTATACACAACCAAAAATAACATTGTTTGTTTGTTTTAGCAATGAACCAGAGCAAAAAAAGCAGTGTCCTCATGACCCCAGGCAACAAAATGTAATTTTGTAACAAAATAATTGTTTTATTTTTGTTTATTAATGTTTTTACTGCACATTTGTGCAGTTTTTGGAGGATTTATCATATTTTTTTTTTTAAAAATGTATATAAATAAATTCAATTTATGCAAAAACAGCTTTTTGAAGACCCACATTTCTAACTTTCATTCATGGGGATAACATGGATAACTTGACATGGTTTAGTGTAAGATTTTTGCCCATCTTTTGGAAAATGCAGTTTTAAAAGTAAAAAAATTATCACTTTTACCAGTAGATGCTGCAGAGCTCCACGATTTGCTATTTGACTGACTGAAAGACATCTTTTCACAAGTATTTTTCAGGTTTATTCATATCTAAATATTATGAAATCACAATTATAACAATAAAATCTACTTTTTGTCAAAGTTTAGTATTTTTTGTAATAAAAAAAATCAGTTTTACAATATTGTTACATTATGATGAGACCTCACTTAGAAAATGGACAAAATTCATCCTCAAAATCAACATTTTTGAAAAACTTGTTTTTTTCAGTACAAAAAAAAAAAATACTAAACTTTGACAAAAAGTAATTTTTATTGTCATAATTGTGATTTCATAATATTTAGATATAAATCCAACTGAAAAATACTTGTGAAAAGATGTCTTTTAGTTAGTAAAATAGCACATAGTGGAGCTCTGCAGCATCTACTGGTAAAAGTGATAATTTTTTACTTTTAAAACTGCATTTTCCGCTAAACCATGTCAAATTATTACAGAAAATGATCAGGGCCAAGCAATAATAAAAAAAAATAAAACCATCTCGAGATTAAAGAAAAAAACTCATTAAATTTCGAGAAAAAAGTTGAGATAAAATGTTGAGAATAAAGTAATTAAATTAAGAGAAAAAAATCTTTAAATTACGAGAACAAATTCGTTAAATTATGAGAAAAAT
The DNA here is from genome assembly GCF_024489055.1 of Chanodichthys erythropterus. Lineage (NCBI taxonomy): Eukaryota > Metazoa > Chordata > Actinopteri > Cypriniformes > Xenocyprididae > Chanodichthys > Chanodichthys erythropterus. The sequence continues at coordinate 19,081,268 of NC_090235.1, forward strand.
GTCGTTAAGTTTCGAGAAAAAAGTAGAGATAAAATGTTGAGAATAAAATCATTAAATGTTGAGAATAAAATCATTAAATTATGAGAAAAAAGTCGTTTAATTCGTAATTTAACAAATTTGTTCTCGTAATTTAACGACTTTTTTCTCATAATTTAATGACTATATTCTCAACATGTTATCTCGACTTTTTTCTCGAAATTTAACAATTTTTTTCTCGAAATTTAACAACTTTAATCTCGAGATGGTTTTATTTTTTATTATTGCTTGGCCCTAATCCTCTTCCGTAAGTTATCCATGTTATCCCCATGAATGAAATTTAGAAATGTGGGTCTTTTATAAAGTGAATTATACATAAAAAGCTGTTTTTGTATAAAAACCTACTCAACAAAATATTTATTTTTATAAATTTAAAATATATGATAAATCCTCCAAAGACTGCACAAATATGAAGTAAAAACATTAATAAACAGAGTAAAATTACATTTGTTTTTTAAAAAACAATTATTTTGTTACAAAATTACATTTTGTTGCCTGGGGTCTGTGGAGACCCCAAAGACCCTCAGTGTGACTTTTTTTTCCTACACTAACATAAAAACAAGATCAAGTGTTAACAACTGTACAACGTTTCATGTCATTTGGAAAAAGAGAAAAAAAAATTAATTTTAGCAAACATCGTTTGGGGTCTAAAACAACCCCATAATGGTTAATAGTTTTGTGTTTGCATATAGTCCTTTCAAGCTCTATAGCTAAAACAGACATATCCTGGAAGTATAGACAGGAAGTTGACAGAATGCTGCATGTCCTGGGGAAACATCTGGGGCTGTGGACATGAATGAGTTTGGATTGGGTAGAGGTTATCAATAATGTTAAATCTGACCAAAAGACTGTCATTGTTCACTCACTTCTGAGGATTTACAGCCCTTTGGTATCTGGACCCTTTGAAGAACTGATACAGCATCATCAAGGTCAGAGGTCACAGCAGGGCTGTCTTTCAAACAGACCTACAGCTCTCAATATCAGTAACAACAAAACAGTACAGGTTTCTCAAGCTAATTGATCTGTTTTACGGCTTGCAGCATGTCACTTGTGTGACACGATGACCTCAGATTAGCAAGAGAGGAAAGACCGTTCTTGTATAGTATGCATACTTTGCATTGGCCATACAGCTCATGTGCAAAGTGTCAGTGGTAAACTGTGGAAGCAGGATATTTGCATATGACTGCGGACGGAGCAGGAGATTAAAAGCACGTCCGGTGGCGGGGCGGGGTATTGTGTTTGAGCAGTAGCTTGCAACAACAATGACTTGTTTTTGTTGGTTTTCCTGATGACTGTATTCTTACACAATCGTCTACCTCAAAAAGAAAATTCTGTCATAATTTACTTAGGAAAACTGTAGCTGGAACAGAGCAAAGATGGGAGATACATGATAAGTACTTTCAGGACATCCTGGTTCGTAACTGCCACTGAGATGAATGGGAATGCTATCGGTTAGTTTTCTCAATATCTTCTTTGGTTTACAAAGCCCAGGGCTGTTACAGAGACAGGTGTGTTTTTAGTGAAATCTGTCCAGTAGCATTTTATGGATTACTTAAAAATCATTTACAGCACCTTTAATAGCCAATCATTCCCAGCTAACAAAAGTGGTGTGAAAAAGCGTTTGCCCCTTCCTGAGTTTTTATTTTTTTGCATGTTTGTCACACTTTAATGTTTCAGATCATCAAACAAATTTAAATATTAATCAAAGATAACACAAGTAAACACAACAGCAGTTTTTTAAATGAAGGTTTTTATTATGAAGGGAGAACAAAATCCAAACCCACATGGCCCTGTGTGAAAAAGTGCTTGCCCCCTAAACATAATAACTGGTTGGGCCACATTAAGCAGCAACAACTGCAATCAAGCGTTTGCGATAACTTGCAATGAGTCTTTTACAGCGCTGTGGAGGAATTTTGGCCCACTCATCTTTGCAGAATTGTTGTAATTCAGCCCATTGGAGGGTTTTCGAGCATGAACTGCCTTTTTAAGGTCATGCCACAGCATCTCAAAATTGAGGTCAGGACTTTGACTAGGCCACTCCAAAGTCTTCATTTTGTTTTTCTGGTGTGTTTTGGATCACTGTCCTGTTGCAGAACCCAAGTTTGCTTCAGCTTGAGATCACGAACAGATGGCCGGACATTGTCCTTCAGGATTTTTTTGGTAGACAGCAGAATTCATGGTTTCATTTATCACAGCACGTCTTCCAACTCCTGAAGCAGCAAAACAGCCCCAGGCCATCACACTACCACCACCATATTTTACTGTTGGTATGATGTTATTTTTCTGAAATGCTTTGTTACTTTTACGCCAGACATAATGGGACACACACCTTCCAAAAAGTTAAACTTTTGAAATGTGAGCTTCCTAAGTTTTCATGAAAATCTGTGATCCAGTGAGAGACTGTAAGTTTTGAATGCTTATATCTCCTTAATGCGAGGAACTGTTTAGGAACACACCAGTTTATTCATACCACTAAGGCTAACATATTCATGCTAAAAGCTAAAAAACGAATATTTTGATTTTGAGGGACTTTAAAAATGATTTTTCTTGTTTATGTGAATGTTAGTGAAAACATTAACGTTCCATTTTAGAATTTTAGTCCAAACATTGTGAAAATGTTACTTTGGAATGTTCTCTGAACATTCTGAAACAAGTAGCAAGCAGTAATGCTTAAAAACATACTAAAACTAAAATGTTTCATAATAAATGTTCCATGAACGATGTATAAATAACATTGTGCTAACATTTTGAGAATGTTATTAAAGACCAAATAAATTTAATCAAACATTCTGGTAACACTTTACAATAAGGTTCATTAGTTAACATTAATTAATAATGAACTGCACTTCTACAGCATTTATTAATCTTTGTTATTGTTAATTTCTACTGATTATTAGTTAATATTCTGTGAACTAACATGAACAAACAATGAACAACTATATTTTCATTAACTAACATTAACAAAGATTAGTAAATACAGTAACAAATGTATTCCACATGGTTAGTTCATGTACTAATGTTTAACTAATGAACCTTATTGTAAAGTGTTACCAACATTCTAATATTTTTTCACATTTGAAAAAATATCAACTTATAGATAAGATGAAAAAAAAAATCTGAGAAATCAATCAACTAAAATCAGCTGAAAAATTTGAAATACATGAAAAAACAGTAAAAGTATGAAAAGTCAATATACCATATATGGTATATGTGATGACGTTAAAGTGATGAAGTCAATATACCATATATGGTATATGTGATGACGCTAAAGTGATGAAGGATGACGTTTATGAGGAATACAATGTTAGATTTTATGTCTGTGAAGGTGGATGACTCATTCTTCTGTTTGATCATGATTACTGACTGAAAGAATTCAATTGCAAAACCCCTCTAGTGAGTCAATCATGGCTAGATCGGTTCAATTCACATTTATTTGTACACTTTTTTAACTGTTAGTCTGTTAAAACTAGTCCTAACTCTCTGGGTTGACTAATAGTTTATGTTTATGTGACAATCTTAGTAATTCAGAGTCTGCAACGTCCTTCTTTAGGGGTGAATTCAGGGACACTTTCTCCCAGTCATCTAGCAAAAACATCCTAATCAACCTGATTCAGTTTAAAAACCCAACGACAATGAACTGCAGAAACAGACTAATGGCTAGACTGACACAAATTAGTACCATTCTTAAGTCACTCAACTTTACTGTTTATTCAACCTAATGGTATTTAAAACATTTGGCTGATAGAGTGGGATCAGATCACATGGAGACATATATATATATCATATATATATATATATATATATATATATATATATATATATATATATATATATAGTCTTATATAAAATTAACACACACATAAACACGCATAAAAAAAGTGTCCAGTCTTGAATTTGATGTCTAAATATTTCCCAATCATTTCTGGAATCTAGGTGCATGTGACATATCAAGATGGCAGACTGGTTTGGCTGATTTGTTGTTCTTTGTGTTTGGGTTGGGTGAAGGACACGGTCTGGAGCATGAGATAATAAAACACAATTCGTCGCGACACAGCCCGAGGTGTGCATCATTACTGGAGGAGATGAAGCATTAAACTGTAATCGGCTCTGTAGCTTCAGGGGTTTGACATTTAATGTAAAAACATGCTACTTTACAGGTTTCAACCTCGTGTCACAAACCGCCTGCACTTATCGGTAATGTAACAGCAATGCAGCAGCACACATCAACAATAATTAAAATCACAAACATAACATGTGAATGACACAGGGAATATTTAAATGGTTGTGACTGCGATACACGACAAATAAAAATTAAATGTGGTGCTGTGAGTAGAAAACCTAGTGAAAGTATCAATGTAAACTATGCATAGCTACTTTGATTAATGAAAGTTTGTTTATGTGCATCTGTGTGTGTTTAAGTGCTACAGAGAGCTGCCTTGTGTCACATGATACGCAGGTGTGATATTACAGCAGGAGAGGGGAATTGTGGGTGGGACTCTGCCAGACAGCCAAAGGACACCCTGTTTCAAAGAACAGCACTGTTTTAAAGATCACCCTGCTGTGGATAGATGGATGCAGATCATGCTAAAACTTGCTTAGCTAATGAAACATGACAGAGTTTGATCTCAAACAGTCTTTCGACATATTCTAGCTTGGCTACTCGCAATAAAATTCTTTAGCTGGGAGGTTGAATTTTGTTTGTCTTGAAAATAAAAAAGCCCTTCGGCTTGAAAAAAAATATGTTCAATTATTTAATATTTTTCTACTTGTTTATAGGCCTCCCTGCTGAGAAACACATCACACATTTGACAGGCAAGTGAAGCAGTATGTACTGAAAAAATGAAAGTTTTGATACGACTGAATGAGCATGAGAGTGTTTGCATGTCATATTTGTAATGATTTTTTTTGTTATGCGGTTTTGTGTGACCTCAAGTGAATGTGTGAAAAGTTATGTACACAGCAGAAAAGGTAAGTAGGTGTGTGTGTGTGTGTGTGTGTGTGTGTGTGTGTGTGTGAGAGAGAGAAAGAGGAATGAACGTGTCCTAGGCGTGGTAAATGTCTCTCAGTTGTCCTGGCACATTCTTCGGCAGGCCGCACCCTTTCTCACACCCTCCCTTACCTGAGTGGTTGCTAGGTTAAACCAAATACAGACACACACTGACAAGATTATAAACTTTCTGAATCAATCACACAATCATAGTCCCGTGAAAGAGCACATGAAACTGTTTTCATAAAAAAATACAGAACAAAATCATCTTTAAAGATTTCAAACAAAACTTCCCCATACCTAGAGTGAAAGTCTGGCAGAATGAGGATATGTTTAAGGCTTTTTCTTTTCAGGGTGGGGCAAAATCCTCCGACTTTCTCCACCCCTGCACCATGCATACTTTCATGCATGTGAATTGTGCACTTATACATACATACAAATTGCAATAAAGTAATCATTACGGCGTCATAAAGTACATAGTGTATTGCTCCTGAGATTGTCTTGATACTACAGATCAAATTGTACTTTGGTCTCATTTAAAAATACATTTGCAGCTAAAATATATTAACCTGAAGTCTATTTATTTTTTAAAATATAATTATACCATGTTTGATATGTGGGTCATTGATATGTGATTCCTTTAGGATCTGAAACATTCATTAAAACTATGAATAGATATATGTAATGGTAATTTATATATATATATATATATATATATATATATATATATATATATATATATATATATATATATATATATATATATATATATATATATACATACATATATATAAAGCATTTGTTACAAAGAGAATTAGAAGCAGAATTAATCACTTTATTCAATTTAATAAAACAATCATTATTTAAGACCTACAATATAAGTTCCCTAACAAACCTTCACTCTAAAAAATGTTGGGTTGAAAATGAACAAACCCAGTGGTTGGGTTAAATGTTTGCCCAACCTGCTGGGTAGTTTTATTTAACTCAACTATTGTTTAAAAATGAAAATTGCTTGCTTAAAATGCACCCAAAATATGTTGGTTATGAACATTTATTAATAAGTTTAATGAATAATAATTAAACAATAAACATTTATTAAATTGCTTATTAATAAATGTTCACCTTTTGATTATTATTATACTCTAGTAATTATGTGTCTGATTTTTAATTTCCAACCTATTTTTGGTTCATTTTAATCCAGCCATATATTAATTTTTAAACAGTTGAGTTACATAAAACTACCCAGCAGGTTGGACAAACATTTAACCCAACCGCTGGGTTAAAACAGCCCAATTCGCTGGGTTAACCATTTTTTTTAACCATTTGTCCATTTTGTCCATTCTCAAGCTGTTTTTAATCCCGCATTTTTAGTGTGTACCAAAATACATCCTAAAATGGTAAAAGCACTTAGAAATGTACTTCTGTTTGAGTTTGCATCTTTAAAATAAAAAAATCTAACATATTTATGAAATTCATTTTAAAGAAAGTCTTCTCAATACTAATGTTCACTATAAACTCTAATAGAGAGAGAATGATATTTATAATCATATTCAATATAATATTATATTTATTGAAAAAGATGATGCATGGAAAATGAATTGATATTTGTTGTTAGGAAAAACACCTGTAATAAAAATAACTCACTTTTATAAGCTTTAAATAGGCCTATTGTTTTGGTTGAAGTCATTGTTTACATGTGCACATAAACTTGTTTTGAGTGAACTTAGATGGAAATAGGGAGCTTTAAAACATTCATTATGAATGAATAATTCATCTTCTATACCATCTGTAGCAGACATACACACAACACTCAACAGTGTGATCATGACCTGGGTGCGCCTTTGTCCTGTGAGCAACAATCCACCATCTGTCCGTCTGCTGGCTGTGGAAAGAGGAAGAGAAGGGTGAGCTGGGATATGGAGTGTGCTCGTGAAACTCCACGGGGCAAATTTGTGCATGTTTCACCAGATATGCAAATTCCAACTCCAACCAAGCCTGCTGTAAAAACCTTGGATGTTTTTGTACATTGCTTTGTAGTTGTCAGTTAGCTCTAGCTGTAGGTGAGCGCTGACGCCGGCGATGGTTGGGAGGAGTTTCGCAACTCAAATTCAAAGGGTTGAGTCGTTCATTACGAACCGACTGGTGTGTTCTCTTAACGGCGCTGAGACGTTCGGGCGGGCAGGACTCGGCCGAACGCGAACAGGTTTCGCCAGGGCTGCTTTTCGCCTTGAAGCTGAATAGCGTTGGGTGGGGTTTCCACCGACACCAGGAATGTATCGCGGATGCATTCGCTGAACAGGGGGTGAAAATAGCCGACTTTTTCGGGACCTAAAAAAAGTTTTTTCACCGGCGACTGCAAGTAACACCAACCGTAAAGGTAAGAACGAACGCGAAAGTCTCAACTTACTGCAAACAGGCGAGCGCGAAAGTCTCAACTTACAACAGAACTATAATCATAAAGTGTGAAAGAGCGGTTGAGGGTTGACAGTGCAGAAACTTGGTGTGAAACTCTCTAAAAGTTATTTTTATTCTTAAATGTTCTTTGCACTTTAATCGGAATGGTTAATTCTTTACATACTATACCAGCCCATTTGAAGTAAGCATTAAAACAACAGTGCATTATATAACTATCATTTTGGAGATGATGAAGCTTTGACATCTGTGTGGAAATGATGAATAGTTCTTATCTATAAATGTTCTTAAAGCTATACGAAGGTAAGTCTACTATTGATCTTTGAAATGTCATGGTTCAGTGTGGTGGGTGCATGGAGTTGTTCCTTTGTTATCATGTAGGACTTTGGTTAAGGGATTGGTTCAGGATGTCCTCTCCTTACATTGCCACCCATGGTCTTAAAACATTGCATAACTCTTAATATTAAATTATCTAAATCTCTGTACTACTTGCACTGATTCTTTTTGTGGGTGAGGCCCAGGTAAACCACACCATGAACAGACTTGTGCATTTCTATGATTGTCATAATTTCCTATATACGGTTGAGCTTGAGTTATATGACACTTTAATTTTGCACTTGTTGAAACACGAAGATCTTTACTTAGAGGGTGTTGTTAGTAATTGATAACTGGCAAATCTGACAGAAACTGAAGGCACATATTATAATTATTGGATGTTTTTAAGGGAGGAAATGCATGATTTTCAAGGGCTCAGATGAAAATATCTAAAACTTGTCCTGTTGATGGACAAACGTTAAATTGTCAGTATGTAAAATGTGATAATAATACAATGGAGTGTCAAAGGAAATATTCAAAGTCGCATTAGAGTTGGACATGAATTGAGAAAACTGGATGTTGTAAAAGAGCATGTCAGGATTCGGGATGCACAAATATTATGGCTGATACGAATAATTATTTTCATGTTATGGCTAATAAATGATAAATGGCCGAAATTCTATTCTGTTTTGTCTAAATACATTTTATGGGAATCCCAACATTATAATGCACAGTATGAAAAATGGATATTCATCACTTTGCTAAGTAACAGTGTTAATAAACTATTAGTGTTTATAAAGATTAAAGGGTTCTGTCATTAATTACTGTTCTTCCACACCCATAAGACCTTCTTTCATCTTCGGAACACAAATTAAGATATTTTTGATAAAATGCGAGAGGTATATGACTCACAGACAACAATATAATCAACACTTTCAAGGTCCAGAAAGGTACTAAAGACATTAAAACAGTCATGTGACTGCAGTGGTTCAACCTTAATGTTATGAAGCGTCGAGAATACTTGTGTGCAAAAACAAAACAAAAATAATTTTATTTAACATTCTCTCATTTTCTTCCCTGTCATTATCCTAATGCAGTAATCATAGTGAATGCCGGCTCATTATTGGCCAAAGCTGGTCACATGATCAGCACGACGCATGCGTGTTATGCTGATGCAGGAGCTGGCCAATAATGAGTCGGTGCTCTGACGTAAACACGGAAGAGTTTCATGTAAACATAGTATGAGAATGACACATAAGAGAAGATATTGTTTATCGACTGTTTTAACGATGTCTTTAGTACCTTTCTGTACCTTGAATGTGTCGGTTAAATTGCAGTCTATGGACGAGTCATATATATTTCATCAGAAATATCTTAATTTGTGTTTTCGAATATGAACAAAGGTCTTACGGGTGAGTAATTAATGACAGGATTTTCATTTTTGGCTTTAACTGTAAGCAGATGATGGCAAAAGTAATCTAAATATAGAAAAATAATAATAATGTCGGCTTGATACTGATATATTGTGCATCTCTAGTCAGGATAACCAAAGAAATAGCTTAAACTATCCTTTTAAGCATCCAAAAAAAGATGTTTATATAAACGCATTCCCTATTTCTGAATTGGTCTTTATTCTGCATTTGAATTTCACAATGTGCCGAATATTACAATATTCATAAAAGAGTCACGGGTTTATTATTAAAAATGTTGCATTTTTCAAAAGTCTATTTTTTGCTTGCTAAAAATAATTGCAACAACTAAGCTACTGAAACACTGACTGCCTGTTATATATCAGTCTCACTGCCTGTTGTTACAGATATCCCAGGAATGTAAAGATCCTTCTGCCTTGGTAATTTCCAGTTATGTTTTGAATGTACATAGAATGTATTTACCTGAGCAATGTATGTGCAGACATCTGCGTGAACACATCAGTCTACTAAAAAAGTAAAACTGAATCATATCCAACTTGGCACAGTGTAAGTTTCTTTCCTCTAGCAGAGCGTAATTTCATAACATCTCTTGGGTATTTTTCACATTTGGCCATCCAATACAGTCTGAATTATTATTATCGGTCAGTCATTATAATAGCTTTATATTATGTTCAGAATAAAGTGAAGCAGTGCAATGGGGACGAATCCACTATAACACGATATACTGGTCTGGGTGTCGACTCATAAGGAAATATGCTGACAGCACAATAATTGAGGCTGGTCATAAGTAGATGCAATCTTCTTTGGCATCACATAACATTCCTGTTAGCAAATATGTTATGAATACATTATACATATGAGTTTACAACATATAATAGACATGCTACCCTGTGAATTAGCCACAACATGCCTTGGTTAATTTACGGCCCGCTCAAAGTCTGATTCTAACTCACATAGTTAACGCAGCGAGCCTCTTTCACAAGAACATCAGCAAAACACTCCCTTCTTTGATTCAGTCACATGTTTCTTCAGTTTTTCCCTTTCTGTTGATGTCTTTTCGGTTCCCCTCTTGCCCACAATGAGTCACTCGCCAACAGGCTGACACCGTTTCCCTGGTGATGTCTAAAATACAAACAAATGTACACAAGTGCCTACAACCTTCGAAAACCTTCAAACTGGGGCCTAACCTTGCTTAGCGGTCATTGTCTGGAAGGCTCCAGCAGAACAGATAGGAATTTCATATGTACACAATGAGTCAAGAAGCTCCCAGAGTTTTTCGGCAGGTCGATCTGAACTAGCATGGAGTAGCACTTTTTTTTTGGTTGCATAAATGTTTCATAATACACACTTCATGATCTGTGTCGTACAACATATAATAGTGGCTTGCAGAATTTGCCCTTCTTGGATACTATTGTATCATAGTGCATATGGTCAATTTAAAAGTGTTATTTCCTGTTTGTTAACGTAGCCTAGTTACAACAAACATGTTTGTGCTAAAATTGTAAACATTTTCTCCAATAATAATGTAATAGAATAGATTCCAGATGCTCTGATTAGATTGTTCCACATGCTTATTTATTAAAAAAATTTCGTTTCTTAGGTTGTTTTCCCTGCTCCACCATGGCCCGTCGCTCCCAGAGTTCTTCAGTGGGAGACAACCCCCTGGATCCCAATTATTTGCGTCCGCATTACCGGGAAGAGTATCGCATGGCTATCGATGCCCTGGTGGAGGAGGACATTGAGGGCTACTACAACTTTTTACAAAGTGCTAATGTAGTTGACTTTTTATCAAGGTCAGAGATCGAGCATATTAAAAGCACTGTGCATTCACCACAGAGTGCTGGAAATGTACCAGAACTGCCATATCGAGAAATAGATCAGGATGGGTCTTCTGACACCTACTGGCCGCTGCATTCTGACTTGGACGCACCGGGGCTAGACCTTGGCTGGCCTCTGCAGCAACATAGTTTTGTGGGTCCCACAGAGGTCACAATGTTGGTAAACCCCGCTGACCCCGAACTGCCCAGCATTAAGGAGCAGGCACGGCGACTCATCAAAAATGCTCATCAGGTTAGTGCTTTCGAATTTATAAATTATATTTAAAATAGATATATATATCATGCCTTTATAGATATTTTTTAATATTTTCTCATAATTTGGGAGCAGGTATATTAGGCTGCTGTCACTTTAAGACCTGATGCACGGATCCATTACACATGCATTTCTTTCTCAACTGTCTACATTCACTTAAAAAACATGACTGTGTTTACATGAATACTCGCCAAGAACGGCCTTTTGACATTATTTTGTGTTTATCTGACTGTTTAAGTGCAATAAGCAGCGAAAAACTCAATTTAGTACTGAGATGCGGCTTTATGCGTGCACTTTGGGTGTGAGAATGAGTAAAATTATGCATAAAACACACCGAAATTCAAGCCCTGTAGCACCAACAATATTCATCCAGAGCAAATGAAATGAGTGAGTCAGGGGAGGAGGGTGTGTGTGTTTTGACTTGCTGTCGGAGAGATGAGAGAGAGAGAAAGCACAGCTGGTATTGTGTATCTTTTCTCTGGAAAATGAGTACTGGAAGTGTTTCAGATATTTCAGTATCGATATTTATCGAAAAATCTATATTTTTGACAATACATTGCACTTAGTTTATTATTTCAGATGCCTTTAGAAGAGTACAATTGAAAAATATATATATTATACAGTAGTCAACATTTGATGTGGATCAAAAAAGTTCATCAAAGTTGTCCTAAGAAGAGGATGATGAAAGGTTTTGATCCACTTCAAATGTTGACTACTATATATAAAATGCAACCCACCAATATGGCTAATAGGAGTGACTGCGTTACATGCCACTTCTGAAATCCACCGTATTTGGTGGGTGTTAATGTCAAGCCCTGCTTATATGAAATAAAGACTGAACAGCCAAATGCTACTCAATTTATGTTGGTAACCCCCGTTATTGCTCATAGAATAAAATAATCATGGCAGGCTGCGAATAGGGCATTTCTGCATTGGATTCAGTAAATGAAAACATTGTACATTATCAAAGTATACTAAAATAAGTGCAACTTGACTAGTTTTAATTGTCAACTTTTGATGCACAGTTCGAGGTGATTCCTTATTGCTATTTTCATTTTTATTCCCTCTTTCTTACAGGTCATTGCAATAGTGATGGATATTTTCACAGATGTTGATATATTTTCCGATCTTCTGGATGCTGCAGCACGTCATGTGCCTGTCTATATTCTGCTGGATGAACAAAATGCCCATCATTTTGTTAACATGGTGGCAAGCTGTAAAGTTAACCTGGATATGATCCATGTAAGTATAACTGATCTCAACTAGGCAAAGTTTTAATTTAAATTGAAAGAAAATACAGGCTTAATGGTGACTTCACTGGTTACAGATGATGCGGGTACGGACAGTAGCAGGCATTACCTATTTCTGCCGCTCAGGAAAATCATTTAAAGGTCAAGTGATGGACCGCTTTCTTCTGACTGACTGCAGAGCAGTGATCAGTGGAAACTATAGGTGAGCTCAGTGACATTTGAATGCAAATATCTGTATTGTATGGGCACTTATGTGACACAGATGACATTCTAAATGTTTCTTTCTCTCTTTCTCCAGCTTTATGTGGTCTTTTGAGAAGATCCACCGCTGCATCGCCCATTTGTTTCTTGGAGAACTAGTTGCCACTTTTGATGAGGAGTTTCGTATTTTGTTTGCTCAGTCTCAGCCTCTTGTTGTTGAAAATGCCCTTGTACCCATGCCACAAGATAGTTACCTTGGCAGCCAGTTTGGCTTGAAAAGAACTCAGTCACTAAGGAATCCCAGAGGATATCATCGCCAGCCTGAACTTACTGGTTTCCCATTCGGGGATCGTCTTGATTCTGTACTACCTTTTCGGAGGGATGACCCGTTCCGCCATACGATTGAACCAAGTGCAGGTCCTATGCAGGTCACAAAATATGCAACACAGCAGTTCAAGATGCAACAGTCATTCTTGGATCAAGGACGCTCAATGTTGGCCTCCCGGCAGCTGGAAATGAATGCTTTTAAGAGGCATAGCTATGCCGAGGGAACCCGCGAGACCTACGCTTCCTCCCGGCAGTACATGAAACAACGTGTAATGAACAACTTGGAGGAGAAGGAATCGCATTACCAGCGAGAACAACATTACTATCAGAGCGAGGTCATGGGACCTGATTCTGAGCGTGGGCCATATGACCGCCTTAACTACGGCATGTACCAGGCAGATCAACAGTCTGAATCTGCATATCCACCTGAACTTGAAGCACCAGGAAATCTGAATATTTTATCCTCTGATGACCTCAAAAGTGATTCAGAAAAACAATATAACACAGGAGGGGGGCGCTATGGTCCACAAAGCCACAAGAGGCCTGCTGCGGGCCACTCGTATGCCTGTCAGAGTTCGCCAACTCAGCCACATCCTCCAGACCACAAGCAGTTGCTCTCCACTGGAGAACAGGTACGACAGTCCGAGGACCCCGGTGTGAAGCAGGGATTGCGGAGCTGGAGAATCAACTCTTATCTCAGCACTTATGAAGATGCAGGCGAGGAGGGCCTGCATCAGCCCATGGGTCAAGATGCTTTTGATGAGCCATACCAACAACCTGACAGCAGACTTTATGGCTCAGAGGGACCAGGCCTTAACTTTAACATTAGAGAGCGTCAGAATATACCAACTAAGCCAAACCTTGACTTGCGACCACGCTATGGTAAACCCATCATTCAAGATAGGAATCCGGTAAAAGATGTTACCTCTGACTTCGGTCCCACAAGTACTGACACATTAAAGCCAGCAATTTCAGCTTCATCACTAGCATCTTCAACAGACAATGAGAAGGAGGTGGAACCGAGGGAACCAATCAGCATTACCAAGCACGAGTCGTTCCGATCACGAATTAACCCAATGCTGCAGAGGAGCTCAAGACTACGATCTTCTTTAATCTTCAGCTCCTCAAAGCTGGAGCAACACAGTTCCTCGCAAGCCAAGTCTGGTGGGGAGTTACAAGAGGAGAAAGATGAGAGTGAGCCTATTCGATACTCGTCCATTGTGGCAGAGATTCTCGAGAAGAGGAGATCACTGTCAAGAGAGCCGTTTGATTGGAGCAAGCATAAAAAAGCAGATGAAAAAGATGTTAAAAACTCATCAACAGGAGACCTGACTATGATCAAAGACGCCAAAGAGGAGCCCATCAAAGAAAACGAGAAACCTGACAACCCTGAACCTAAGGATAACAAAGTTACACAGCCAACAGAGCCTTCGAAACCTCAGCAAACAACTTCTTCCCTAAACGTGAATGATCCAGCAAGCCGACTTAAGTACTTCAAAGATCTGGAAGAAAAGAGAAAGACCTCAAAATTAGAGTTAGATTTGGATACTAAAAGTCAAGAAGCAGCCACGAAAAAGCCAGATCCCTCTGATACAGCAACCAAAGTTCCAAATGTGCTTATTACTTCAGAGGACTCCACTGTAAAGACACAAGAACCATCATTTACCCTAACAGATCCTGTACCACAGCGCCTGTCGGTCACATCAAATCCAAAACCTACTGAAGTCTGTGTGGACAGGCCGTACACGAACAGTAAAACTCTGACAGAGAGCACAGCTGATGCGGCGAAGAAAGAGCCTGCTAAGGAGCCAACTAAGTCACTTCGGCCTTTCCCTTCACCCAAGTTCTTGAAACCATTCAAAAGCTCACAGTCCTCTCATCGTCGGATCTCATGCGGTGAGGAGATTCTCACGGATGCGACAGATGCGGAAAAGAGCGAGCTTAAGAAGTCCCGCAGCCTCAGCACATCGGGCATTTCCCGCGCAGAATCCAAAGAAAGCCTGAGCTCCTTAAACCTTGGAAGCTCTGATGGCAAAGATACAAAAGCCCTTGACTTCCTCAAGAAACAAACACAGAGACTGAAGGGTTTCCTTGGGCCAAAGGGAGAAAAGAAGCACTCAGGAGTGTCCAACTCTCAAGAGGACAAGTCAATGAAAACAGTCCCTGAGGTGCAAGAGGAACCCTCGGGCAAAGAGAAACCCTCTGAAACTTTAACCACAGTAGAGACCAGCAAACCTAATGCTAAACCAACTCAATCCCGCTATCAGTCCTCTACCTCGAATGTAATATTCAGTAGCAACCTCAGGGATGATACCAAGGTGATCCTAGAGCAAATCTCAGCAAATAGCCAGAAGAATAGACAGCAGAACGAAGAGTCTGGGAAAAGCGAGGGGGGCAAGGAAGACGATGTTTCCAATTCTTCTTTCCAAAGCCGGAACCGGTTTGGCCGAACTCCAGTCAACCCACAGGAGAGGGACAATCTGCTGAAGAGAATAGAGAGCATGCGCAAAGAAAAGAAAGTCTACAGTCGCTTTGAGGTACTTTTTCGTAACCGAGAAGAGTGTTTCTGGGAGCAGGGAAGTGTAGAGAAGGAAGAGTAAAGTCAATCATCAATCACATGAGATCCTTGTACAATATTTGTAATGTATTTTGTGAAGTATATCAGTTCTAAGCAAAGCATTTAATGCCTACACTCTAAAAATGCTGGGTTAAAAATAAATCAAGGTGGGTTAAAAATGGACAAACCCAACGGTTGGGTTACATGTTTGACCCAACCTGCTGGGTAGTTTTATTTAACTCAACTATTTAAAAATTACTATATTGCTTGCTTAAAATGC
Source organism: Chanodichthys erythropterus (assembly GCF_024489055.1). Taxonomy (NCBI): domain Eukaryota; kingdom Metazoa; phylum Chordata; class Actinopteri; order Cypriniformes; family Xenocyprididae; genus Chanodichthys; species Chanodichthys erythropterus. The sequence continues at coordinate 19,097,154 of NC_090235.1, forward strand.
ACCCAAAATAGGTTGTAAATTAACATTATGATCATTTATTAATAAATAATAATTAAATAATCATTTATTAAATTGCTTATTAATAAATGTTTACTTTTTGATTATTACTGTTGCCTCTAGTAATTATGTGTCTGATTTTTAATTTTCAACCTATTTTGGTTTCATTTTAAGCCAGCCATATAGTAATTTTTAAACAATAGTTTAATTAAATAAAACTGACCAGCAGGTTGGTCAAACATTTAACCCAACCGCTGGGTTAAAACAACCCAAACGCTTCCATTTTTAACCTAACTTGGTTTATTTTTGGAGTGTAGTTATATTTATTGACAAATGAGCTTTTTTATTTTACATTGTTTATTTATTATTTTGCCTTCACGTTCTATTGTGGTATGCATAGAATTTAAAAATCTCTTTAAATGTCAACATTAAATATTCAGTGTCGTTACATCCCGAGACATACATTCTCTCATCTATTTATGTTTTTATTTATGATAGAAATAAATGGAGTAGACTATCACAGAATCTTCTGTACTATTTGTGGGATGTTTCACTTACATATCTGTCACTCTACTTCAACAGATGGGGAATAACCTGGGATAACAAAACATGGAGGAAGGGGCCAGAGAAGTGTAAAGAGAACCTGAAACTATACTAAAAAAATTGTACCAAACATCCCCAATACTGCTGTGAACAGACACAGAGATAAAAGCGTCTGCTAAATGACATGGTCCATGGATCTCATATAAACACCACAAAAATAGCACAAGCTCAAATATGAGGAGTCTTGCTGTAGCAGGAGGAATATTCCTCGCTCTGTGCCAATCTGAGCCCACAGATGATTCACTTTGCCCTTATAAGGCATCAGGGCATACCTCAACAGTAATCACACTGCAATCCCTGCAGAATAGAGAAACACAAATCAGGCCAAAGGAGGGTTCGAATGTCAAGAGGCTTTTCTCAGCTTTTTCTGCTGGACCTTTTGGTTCCTTGTGATGCAAATATACACCATTTTCAGCTCTGGTAAAGGAAATTAACATGTCAGGGCAGAAGCTGAGTTATGCTACTCTGAAGGCACTAAAACACACCCTCGTTAAAGTACACCACACAAACGCCCCAGGACACGTCATGCTGAAATTATGCATTGGTGGTGACTGTGCCAATGGATCACAGGCATAAAGGAAACCAGAGATGGTTGGTAGACAACACTTTTACTTTTGAAGGCAAAGAACAGAAAATCTGCAACCTGAAACTGTCAAAAGTCATGACTGGAAAGTATTTAAGGGATGTATGAAACTGAAAGGCTTGTTCATTAATTTTTCCTCTATTTAAACTGTGTGCTGTCAAGGAAGTGGATTGAAAGCTGAGAAAGTGATATAGAGGGGGGTATAATGGTTGCAGACCTACTACACGTGTACATTCCTGCATGAACTGTGTTGTCAGGAGAAACTGTAAAATATTAGGTTGATAAATATGTTCTCAGGACTGGCCTTTGGCCTGTATTTTTTCAATGCAAAATGAAATTAAGACAGAACGGTATTACTGAACACCAAAGAATTCCCAGGGTGCTCGGCTGGATGTGTCATAGGACTGATTTATGGAAACTGGAAGTTGATCGAATAAGGAATATCTGATCGAGGAGTATGATGGAGTTTGACTTTAATAGAGTGTCATCGATACAATTTATGTATATAAATATAAATCTTGGGGAATTTAGGCTTGTTTACAAACTTTTTTTATTGTGTCTTAAATTCTGAATAAATGGTTTAGAAACGTTTATATTCTAGGTACGGGTATGATTTGATTGAGGTTTATATCAGTATTTGTTCTTTTTTTGATGTCAAAACACAACGACAATGCATGTGGCGACAAGTTAAAATTTAAGAAATAGAACACAATGGAAAAACTGCTTCACTAACTTCTCTAAAATTAGCATTTGTTGGAATACAGTAGGACTCAGCTCAAGTTTGCGAAATGTGTGAGATATTCATGGTGCTTTTTCACAAGTGCCCATGTGCATCTCTGCATTCTGGGTGTGGCTTAACCCGTCCAGCAGCTTGGTCAACTGCTCCAGCTTCTGTTGCTCTAGGGATAGACACACAAAAACACACAGGAAAGTATCAGATTACACCGAGGATGATGTTGGTCTCTTGTTTAAGGATGTTGAGAGCTCAGTTTTAGGTCTCGTGGACACTTGTGTGAGGTTACGTTACACTGCAATCCAATCTTTGCAAGTCATCTAGCGTTAGGATGTTCTTAAAAAGGCTAATTTCAGAATACCATAACTCTCTGACTATTTCTGCTGAATAAAGTTAGTATAGTAAGAGTAGTATGCTAATACAGAAGAGGCCAAAAGTGATGTCTGGCCTAGGAAAATTGACATCTTCGCCCTTTATTCAAATATTATTACAATTTTGTAAGCATATTTCGTAGTTGTGCTTAAAGTAAATTGTTTTATTTGTGATAACGCAATGAAACATGCCAAATTGTGCGAACCTAATTTTGTCATACAAAGACATTATGAACAGTGTTGGGAAAAGTTACTTTTAAAAGTAATGCATTACAATATTGCGTTACTCTCTTATCAAAGTAACTAATTGCGTTACTTAGTTACTTTTTATGAAAAGTAATGCGTTACATTACTTTTGTGTTACTTTTTTTCACCTGGGCTGGGCTTGCTTGTTTGTTTTTTAATAACAAAAAAAAAAAGTTCTATTTTTGGCAAATGTTAAAGCCCTTTCACACCAAGGGCCCTATCATAGACCTGACACAAGAGTTTTTTGCTAGTTCAGCTCAACGCAGTTATCATTTTCACGTCCAGTGCCACGTTGTTTAAATAGCAAATGCATTTGTGCCCATCTATTCGCCCATGGGCGTGCTGGTCTGAAAACGAGGTGTGTTCAGGTGCATTGTTGGCATGTTGCTATTTTGAGGCAACTGAAAAGGACTGCACCATTGACCAACTGAAACTGGTCTAAAGTCAATGGCACAGTACTTTTTTGTTATTTAAAGGGTGCGCTAGTAATATGCGCCTATAGGCGGGTGCACAATGCAATGTTACACACACAGCAGCACACAAACATGCCAAATATTAAAAATAAAATGATTACAGCGTAAAAGATTATTATAGTGTACATAAAGATAAACATGATTTGGTGGAATCCAGTTGTCCTGTAGATCCGTTTCCTCGCTAGAGAAGCGTTCAGTTTTTCCGCTTGCAAATTCCAGCATGTAAATAGCAAATCCGCCATGGCGCGAGCACAACTGGCTTTTAAAGGGAATGGGAGTTGAGACTCTGATTGGTTTATTGCACGTTATGCCCAAAACACACCCATGACTCATTAAGAGACTAGGGACAACCCTTTTAGACCATGCGCCTAGTGCGCAGACCATTTTTCCCGTCATTAAACTAGCAAAAGTGGATTCAGAAACGCCCTAAGTGCACAAGCCGTGTGCTTCAGACCGTTAAAATATGGCCCCAAAAGTGAAATGAATAAGCCTCAGGCTGAAGGAAATGCATATTTACACCTGAACACTAGAGGGCGCAGCTCAAAAAACCTTTCAGCTGTGCTGCCATTCTGGATTAAAGATGAATAGGATACAGGAGTAGGGAGTTCAACACTTTTATTTCTAAATCTAATCTAAAGTAATTTTTGATAATTAATATGGTTAAATTGGATCATTGAAGGTCAGCAGCAAAGACATTGGTCAATAAAGTGAGATTAAATACATAAAGTATATTTGTGTAATTTAATACAATTAATTATTACAGTTTTGCATAAAATTTGAAAACCATTTTTATTCATTTTAAGCAATACTGAATGTTTTTGTGCAAGTGAGATGAGCAAATGCATGTTCACATTTAGTCTAGAACTACAATAATCATCATGTTCACACAGCGCAAACCTCTGAACTTTATTTCTCTCAACATGGGGACAGGAGAGCTGTCAGTCAATAATGTGAAAAAGTAACCTGCGTTGTTTATTTGAAAAAGTAACGGATTATTTTGTTGTAATTGAAAAGGTAATGCATTACTTTACTAGATATTTGAAAAAGTAATCTGATTATGTAACTCAAGTTATTTGTAACGAGTTACCCCCAACACATGCAAAAACAAGAGCGAACCAACAAAATATTACTGATGTGTAATATTTGTAGTCAATACATTTTTTTTTCCTTGCATAGTAAAATATAACCTGTAGCTGTAGTTTTGTCAGATAAATACCTTAACCAAAAATAGAAAATATTTTCCTCATATTTTGATGGTTTACATGAACTTTTAGGGTCATAAAAAACAAATATCCCCTCCAGATATCACTTTTGGTCACTACGGTATATGCTATTTTGAATCAAGCCACTGCCTTGTGGACTGGCCAAATGAGTCATTTTGGAAAAATGACTGGATTAATTTGACTTCTATGTCTGAATGAATCCAGAAGGCATCAAATGTCACACTAAACATGCAGCTACACACTGGAGAGGGCTGTAAAACTTAACCAATGGAATAAAAAACAACAACAAAAAAAAAAAAAAACGTACCAGCCTTCAGCAGCTGCTCAGTGGTGTACTCAGCAGACTGGATTTCTGCTGGGAGTCTTTGTGGAGTCTGGAAAAAGAAAGAAACTGGAACGTAAAAGCTATTATCAAATCTGTAACGAATAAAGCAGTTTCCATTTTACAAGAAAAGAAAGCTTAGTTGCTTTTATTTTAATACCCATTCCATTAGACCACTTACAAAAACAGCAGACAGGTTTTTATGCTGCTCCATTAACTGCTGAAGCTGATTCTCAAACTTCATCCTAAAATAGATTAAAATTAGTCAGAATTTTAAAAATAAAACACAATTGTTAATCATGTAGCATTTCATTAAGAATATGGGCACTGCAATAAATATTCTGACTATATTTGCAAAAATGTAGTTGTGACAGCATTTCATATCTAATTCTGATTTCTGAAGAGATAAATGCTAGGAGTTTCCATTTGAGTGAGTCATACCGAATCTTTCTGTGCTTTAGTTTGGTCTCCTGGATCTGAAAGCAGTACTGCTTTACTAGTTCCTCTTTCTGATGGATCTGCTCAAGCTGCCTACAGAGTTACAAGTTAGACTTTAAATCAGGTATAAAGATGACACACAAAATTCAGCTCTCAACCTTACGATTTGTGTAAGGTAACGAGTGAATACACACCCTGTACAAACTCTTTGACCTGAGAGTGAGACTAAAGCTCAGTGTTTAGGTGACTCATGTTGTGGTTCACATGTGAGCAGTTTCCAGATGATGTGCAGCTTAAATACCAGTGAGTGTTGTTTGGATATTTGAATAAGCTTACCTTTGTGCCTCTAGCTGGATGTCCTCACATTTGAGCTGCAGAGATCTATTTAACTCTGTATGACAAGAATATGTGTGTAAATAATATATCTGATAACGCTTATTGGTGATTTCATGTAATCATGTGGTGCTATACAGTGTTATATCCTCCTGAGACCCAGAGTTTTTTTAATTTAGTATTTTTTCACGTGATTATATTGTTTAGAGCATAACAAATAAAAAAAATAACATTTATATTTTATTCATATGTTATATGTCCTCTGTAGTAAAAAAAAAAAACATGGCATGAAATTACATGCATAGGCAAAAACAATGGGATTCATTTTTTAGGCTTCAGGATTGTTTTTAACCAATCTTTGTATAAAGATTATTCTCAATTATGTTATGAAATATATAATTGAATTAATTGATATACCATTAATTAATGCAATATGTGGGTAAAATAGTCATACATGGATTTTCCCATTCAATACACTGTATCTAATTTGCATATAAATGTGTTCTTGGAGCAACATGTAATGAAAAATAAGTGTAATAATGGGAGTAATAATTGCCAACATTTTCATAATAATATCTAATAATTAATAGGAATATTGATATATAATTTCTTTCCATATTCACTTGTTGTATCTCCTAAAATGCCTGATAAACATGATTTAAGTCCTCTACTGAGGTCATGTATGAAATCAATGTCCTGTTTCATAACAGAAAGTCATATTTTGATTTGAAACCCCCTAACATTTTCCTGAGATGTAGATTTATAACAAACAATATTATCATATTTCCATAAGAGTTTAATTTTCAGTCATTTGTAAAGACCAAGAAGTTGTTGTTTTCATAGCGAAACCTCAAAAAAAATTGGTATCTCTGGAAAGCCCTGAATGTGCTCTTTACAGGACTATCCAGACTTAAAGGATTAGTTCACTTTTAAATAAACTTTTCCTGATTATTTACTCACCCCCATGTCATCCAAGATGTTCATGTCTTTCTTTCGTCAGTCGAAAAGAAATGAA
>NC_090235.1:19110990-19193490 GCF_024489055.1 Chanodichthys erythropterus
TCACACACAGTTGCAGTGAATTTGAATCAGTGCATCATGTTTTATATGTGACTATTGTGCTAAATTACCTAAAGTATGTTAATTCATTTTAGTTTACTCTTAATTTCAGTTGGGGTGTACTGAGATCACACACTATGTGGATGCACTCACCGATAAGAGGCTTTCGACCCTTGTAGTTTTCTAGAAAACTCTCAATGGATTCAACTTGATCAGAAGGGCACCGTGTCTGAGTAAGAGGGGACTGGGCAATCGGGTTTTGTGAGAACAGAAAACTGTTCTCTTCAGAGTTGTCTGATTGAGCCTCCACTGTAAATATAAATCAGATTTATCGAAAACACCAAGAAGAATACATTGATATTGTAAATTCTATGCTCAATAAAACTATGTGCAATATTGATCATATTCAACTAGAGAACTCAGAACAGTAATATACAGAATGTATTAATGGTTGTGCAACTTATACGCTTATAATTGCACTTTTGCAGTTTGAAACAACAATCAGTTTGTATTAATGTACAGTACAGTCCAAAAGTTTGGAACCACTAAGATTTTTAATGTTTTTAAAAGAAGTTTCGTCTGCTCACCAAGGCTACATTTATTTAATTAAAAATACAGTAAAAACAGTAATATTGTGAAATATTATTACAATTTAAAATAACTGTTTTCTATTTGAATATATTTCACAAAGTAATTTATTCCTGTGATCAAAGCTGAATTTTCAGCATCATTACTCCAGTCTTCAGTGTCACATGATCCTTCAGAAATCATTCTAATATGCTGATCTGCTGCTCAAGAAACATTTAATGTGTACAATTGTACAAAATATTTGTGTACAATTTTTTTTTTTCAGGATTATTTGATGAATAGAAAGTTCAAAAGAACAGTGTTTATTTGAAATCTAATCTTTTGTAACATTATAAATGTCTTTACTGCCACTTTTGATTGATTTAATGCATCCTTGCTGAATAAAAGTATTCATTTCTTTAATTTCTTTTCAAAATTCTTACTGACCCCAAACTTTTGAACGGTAGTGTATAATGCTACAGAAGCTTTGTATTTCAGATAAATGCTGTTCTTTTCTTTCTATTCATCAAGGAATCCTGACAAAAAAAAAAAGTACACAACTGTTTTCAACATTGAAAATAATCATAACTGTTTCTTGAGCATCAAATCATCATATTAGAATGATTTCTGAAGAATCATGTGACACTGAAGACTGGAGTAATGATGCTGAAAATTCAGCTTTGATCACAGGAATAAATTACTTTGTCAAATATATTTAAATAGTAAACAGTTATTTTAAATTGTAATAATATTTCACAATATTACTGTTTTTACTGTATTTTTAATTAAATAAATGTAGCCTTGGTGAGCAGACGAAACTTCTTTTAAAAACATTAAAAATCTTAGTGGTTCCAAACTTTTGGACTGTACTGTATATGTGATAATTAGGCTGCACAATTATTGTAGCTATTACATATTCCATATAATTTCATTCTGAAAGATAATAATTAGTGCTGTCAGACGATTAATTGCGATTAATCGCATCCCAAATAAAAAAATTAAATATAAATATATACATGTATATTATAAATATATATTTATTTATTCTTAAATATATACATGTGTGCATTTTTTATATACATAATATACATATATTATGTAAACAAACTTTTATTTTAGATGTGATTAATCGTTTGATAGCACTAATAAAATCAGTAATATTGTGAATTATTATTACAATTTAAAATAATGGTTTTCTTTTTTAATATACTATAAAATATAATTTATTTCTGTGATCAAAGCTGAATTTTCAGCATCATTACTCCAGTCTTCAGTGTCACATGATCATTCAGAAATCATTCTAATATGCTGATTTGCTGCTCAAGAAACATTTCTGATTATCATCAATGTTGAAAACAGTTTTAATATTTTTGTGGAAGAATATTAGGAAGCTCAGCATTTATTTAAAACAAATGTTTTAACATTTTTTCAATACATAAAAGTATTAATTTCTTCAAAAGATCTAAATATAGCAAGTACCGAATAAAGTGCACATCTAACATCATTCAATCATTGTAAAGAGAGTTAAAAAAGTACACTACCATGTGCTTCCCGGTTGGTGACGACTGGTTCCTGTGAATTAGCTTCATCATGGGATTGATTTGAATCGTGTGTTGCAGCTGGTTCCAATGCTCCTTTTAGCATCTGTGTTCTGATGAGCTTGATAACACTGGTAATCTCCACATCCCTGACAGGCTCTGGACTATCAGGTGAGCTTTCATTTATGAAAAATCTATGCCTGTTTGTTAGACTCTGGGTTACCTCTGGTACCATGTGGTTTACTGGAGTTTGCAGCTGGGCTTCATATGGTGTGGTTATAGCCGGGTGGAGTGGATGTGATTCATAACTGACTCCAAATGAATGGATGACATTATTCCCATCTACTTCACCAGCATGCACAGTGTCATTCTGGAAAGCAATTCTGATGGGGCTCCACTGTCTTGGTGGTCTTACGACAGACATTGACCTTGTTTCAGTTAGACATTGGTTTTCAGATGGCGTCACATATCTGTGTAGACTCTGATTTCTGTCTAGGATCACAGGCTGATCCTGATTTATGTGTTGGACGAAGGCTGGAGCCGGGGAGTTTTTTAGACAAGGTATTCTAGATGAAACGGGAGAATCCACTAGACTCCGAAATGTAGATGACTCCTGGCATTTGGTTAATGGTTTGAGATGACCTTCGTTTCTAGGGGGCGATGCATTTGGTGACCTCAACGGTGTTGCAGATGCACACGGTGTCGGGTGCGAACATCGTAAAGTTGGAAGTTGTGCAGTCCCGTCTGTGTTGCCAGACTCTTGCTGCTCTTGAAAGCTGGTTTCATGACCTTTCACTAAACATAGATGCATTAAAATACACCAAACATCTGCTTCCTACAATATATCGGGACATATTAAACGTATTGCAGTCTGCATACCTTCAGATGGGCTGTTATGAACAAGCAAATGAAGCGCATTAGAGTTTCGCTGATTCTTAATCTTCTTCATCTGAGCAAAAGCTAAGACATTTGAGGAAAGAGGGTGTGATGAGGGTTAATATAGTTAGACTTGTCACAAATATCTGTTTAGAGTCCACTAAGCAGTTCTATTTTCTTAAACTTATTTAAAGTGACATAAAAATGTGAAAATGGTTCTGATGTGAACTACTGTAAACTGCAATGCTGAACCAAACTGGATTCAGTGATTTCTGTCTGTATCATTCTCAGTTGTTAGTCACTCTGTATAGAAGCGTCTGATAAATGAATAAATGTAAACTTCATTAAAAGGGTCATGACATGGATTTTTTTTTCAACTTAGCAAGAAAGTGTAACACCTCTTGCAGTTCAAAACGCTTACACTACATTCTACGCCTTTCCGTATACAACTTACGGAAGTTGAATACGAAAGGTGGTCTGGCGGAAGCTTGTCATTTTACTTTATAACGTGCTAAATATGAATATTTTTCTTACACAAACACAGCGCTTCGCTTCAGAAGGCCTTTATTAACCTTCTGAAGTGAATTATATAATATTATATATATATATATATAAATCCTCATGTTTGGCTTGTCAGTAAATGGCTACTGTTATGATTGGCTAACGTCACTGCATAGGAAACAGTATCAACGCCTACTCACTATTGCACACGAGTAAGTGTTTCGAAAACGTAATTTACGGACAAAGCATTATGAAATCGTTTACTTGTGGTGTGTGATACAGCTGCTGTCAGATTCAATACAGTCGCTGCTTTATCTGTTAACAAAAGTTTCTTTGCGAACTCTCCATTTCACTGTGCCTCATTTACAAAACAATCTGCAGTCAAATGCTCCGAACAAACATATAATCCTCCGACACGATCCATGACGCTATTAAAAAACCATCCACTTGTTCCTGACACTGGTATCTTTCTGAAGTCTCTACAGAAATGAGCAAATTAACTGTTTAATGTTCCTTTACACTTCCATTTACTTTCCATTTGTCATGTTGTCGACAGACTCAAGCGCATGGAGTATGTCAGAACATTAACGGCAATGGTATACTGTATCATGTGTAGACAGCGTCAGTGATCATAATGGGTTTTATTTGCTTTTGACGTGGCGGGACATTCGCATTAAAGTGTCAGCCATTAAGCGACTGAATGCCAGTTGGCGGGGCATATGATGCAAGGATGTATAACTATTTGTTGATAGGTGTGTTCGACATCGGCTGCAGCTGGATGTAACCGATCGGCGAGATTAGCCGCGTGCAGGCGGGGAGGAGCTGAAAACACTTTCTGCTTCCCGTAGTGACGCTTGCGCTGCGTTTGCATCGGTTTGCATACTTTATCACAGCTGAAGTGAAATAAATGCAATATTTGACTAATACACTGATGTTTCAGAGACCTTTTCATTTAAAACTTTATGTACTGCTTACAGCGTGTTTTTACAAGAATAAAGTTCAACATAAGCATATGTTATTTAAATAATGTAGTGGGATCTACGTTTTTCATCCGTTTTATTTTGATAAACATGACACAATACAACATCACGACTACATGAAAAGAGCTTTAACTGTCATAAAAACATAGATTTTTGAGTATTAGTGGAGCTGAAGGCGTGACAATAAACAAGAAACACACGTGATCGTTGTCATGCGGTGAATCCGGCCAATCATGAAACAGCTATGTCGTCATCAGCGCTCGTGCAGCTCCTCTTGAGAAACTGCGCTGGCTAACTCAGGCAGCTGATCTCGAATCGCTCTCGCGGTACTTTAAAGCCATATGTCACAGTCACATGACGTCAGCGCTGTCTCAAGTCGGACAACATTTCTTACCGGCATGCACTGCTTCAAGTCAGCCGCCTATCGGTCTTTGCGGCGCTGCATCAAGTCGAACAAGCCTAATGTCTTGCTCTGGAGGCAATCATAAGCAAAAGTATTTGCCTGTGTGACATCACAAATTCCACATTATCCAAACGAGCCATCTTTGGAGCCTGATTAAATGCTTTGTTTATAATGAAACTTGCGGGATGATTTAATAATAAAAAAATCGCTTATTGTCATGACCCCTTTAAACTGCTGTATCAACACACTTCAAACAACATAATCCAACATAAACAGATAAATATTACACAGTAAAAGGTGATCGCTCCTATTTTACTTTAAGGGCTTTGTTTGAAAATATAATATAGCTATTATATACAGTTATATGTACTATATTATATATAGTTTTTTTTTTTAAATTGCAGGTATTTCCCACAAGTTTTGAAAGAAGGAGAGTTGACGCAATAAGACATAAAAGACAGACCATCAGGGACAGGCAATGATGTCATCTTGTTGTAGATGATTTCCTCCACACACAGAACCTTATGAGAGAAAATGGAAGGTTAGTGGGGAAGGTATATGTAACTATATAACAATTTTAATACTCTAGTTTTTTTTGTACCTGTACATCACCTGTTCCCTCCCTCTTTTCAACTATTTTTGCGATATCCATGAGAGGCCGAGCCAGAAGAGTCAGGTCTGTATAAGATCTCCACCCACAAGCATGATGAGATTTCTGTTAAGGAAAGTTCCCAAAAAATACTTACATAATAAAACTGATGAAAGTAGAATCAGCAGACAGACGGATAAAACGTGAATCAATAAATACTTGAAGCAAATACAAAAATCAAGCAGGCCTATCGTGATTATTGATTAATAATCTAATCGTGACTATTTGATCTAAATCGCAAATATTTTAAATAACTGCAATAATTGTGCAGTTTAAATTTCAATCACATTTTGCCAAAGAATATATTAAACAAAACAAAACAAAACAAAACAAAACAAAAACACTGTTGTAAAGAGTCAAATGTCTTCCTTCATACGAAAAGAATGTTTGTGGGTTTGATCAAACTATATTATATTAATTTTCACAGCATTAATGTAAATCATATGAGCCTATTTTATTATAAATTTTATTACGTACAATTCCAAAAAAATATCATTTTAGGCTTACACTTTAAGTAGCATGAACAAGACAGAATGAAATCGCAATTATTTTTATGACAATTAATCATGATCGTGACAGGCCTAAAATCAAGTAAATATCAAAAAAAGTATCTATCTTAAGTCAATAAACACAAAGACATCTGAGGCAAGCAGCACAAGAGAAGAAAAGAAGCAGTTTTAAAGCTACAAGATATAATATTGATAAAATGAATGATAATATGCCGTAAGTGATGGAGAATCTAGATGTTCTAACAACAATAAAAAAAAACTTAAAAACAAAAGTTAGATTTGCTTAAAGGTGTTACAGCTTCTGTTGTAGAAAGTCTTCTCTTTCAAAAGACATCTCAGTCCGGGAAGTTTCCAGATGCCAAAACTCAAGACTTTATTGGTCAAGATAACAAAGCCGAGATGCCTGCAGAACAGCTAAACAATCCCAATCGCAGCTTCTGTTTTAAGCAGTTCATAACCAATTGCCTCATTCACAGGTGTTTGCCTCCTTTTCTTTTTTGGCTCATCCCGACAATTATTTCATTATCTTCTTGCTTTCTTTTTAACGGTGGCGCAAGTACAATTGCTTTCTTTTTTTGGATATATTTTTATATCTCTTTACAAGATTACACTTCAAAAGTTTTCAATATTGATAGAAAATACAATTTAAAGAAGAATATATGCAGATGTTCTCGTACAAAGGATTCTCGTTCAATGATTCACCAAATGATGAGTTTCTTGATTCTGCTCATTACGCTCCCAATCCATACAACAAAAAATACTGTATTTCTAATAAAAATATGCTAAACTTCTGCATGTACTATGCAAGCACGAGAGAATTGTGTATATACAGTTTTAAAGAGCGTCATAAAAGAGAGTAAATTAATTAAGAGTGCATTGAGGAAAATCTAAACAAAAGCATGCACATATGAAAATTAAACAATAAAACATAATAATTGTAAATATACTTAATAAACATTCTAAACTATGGAGCCCCAAAAGGGACATAAAAAATAAGCTGGGAGAAAAAATTATTTGGCAATGCTTTAGTTATCTCACAAATGTTTTGCGTTCCTCCGAGAAACGTTTTGTTCGCTCGCGAAGAGCACAAAACAACGCAAACAACTTATTATTTTTCCTCCCATTTCATATTTTTTTTACACCACCATGTCCCTTAGGGGCTCCGTACTAAACAAATCAAAGCATACCTAATAATGAAACTTAATTTAAGAAAAGTAAAAACATGAAAGAAAAGTAAATCATACATTTTCATATTTTGTTATATATAAAATATAGAGGAAAAATGAAAGAAACTACAGAGCCCCTAAGGGGACATGGTTGTGGGAAAAAAAAATGCGATGGGAGGAAAAATAATAAGTTGATGCTTTTGTGTTCTCTCACAAAAACTTTTGCATTCCCCAAAGAAACTTTGCAAAACTTTTATGTTCTTTGAGAGTGAACGCAAAAGAATTGGCATATAATTTTTCTTCAAGATTCAAAAATATGTGCAGGAAAATTTAGACAGGTGCTCGATCAGGTAAAGCACTTTACTAAAAATAAACAAGAACTGCCACACTGCTCCCAATTATCAATTTATTAAAATGAACAACGTTTCTACCAGAAGGTCTACGTCAAGCAAACAACAAGCACAGAAAGATACAATTTAGTATGATCAGTATAATCAGTATGATCCATCACACCTGACCTAATTTTTCAACTAATTACCCAATAATCCAATAAATGAGAAAAAAAAAATCATTTATACAAAAGTAAACTACAAAATTGTGACAAATGTATATAGAAAAATATCAATTAACAGAAAAGTAACCAATGGGTTATACAAAATAATCATATATACAGTAAAGTATCAGTTAAAGGGTTAGTTCACCCAAAAATGAAAATAATGTAATTACTCACCCTCATGTCGTTCTACACCTGTAAGACCTTTGTTCATCTTCTAAACACAAATTAAGATATTGTTGATGAAATTCAATGGCCTCTATAAGGTCCATAAAGCTACTAAAAGTGTTCAGTGGTTCTATCTTAATATTATAAAGCGATAAGAATACTTTTTGTGCACCAAAAAAACAAAATAACGACTTTAACAATATCTATATGGGCCGATTTTAAAACACTGCTTCATGAAGCTACTGAGCTTTATGAAACTTTTGTTTCAAATTAGTGATTCGGATCTCCTATCAAACTGCTGAAATCACGTGATTCACAAAAAGTATTCTTGTCACTTTATAATATTAAGATAGAACCACTGTACTCACATGAACTGTTTCAAATATATTTTTAGTACATTAATGGACCTTTGAATGGCTTTGCTCTCAATAGAGGCCTCGTTGAACCATCGGATTTCATCAACAATATCTATATTTGTGTTTAGAACATGAACGAAGGTCTTACGGGTGTAGAATGACATGAGGGAGAGTAATAAATGTTAACAATAATAAATAATAATAAATGTTACAATTAACAAAATAAATTACAAAAATTAACCAATATATGCAAAACATAAATCACAAAAAAGGTTTCAAATCAAACTCCAATTTCAGACCTATTTAATGTGTATATATAAAATGCTTACCTTTCTAGTAAGATTTTACTAGAGAAAGGTACTGACAAAGACTTTTGGGTCGAAACGTTGTTCATTTTAATAAATTGATCTTTGGAAGCAGCAGTGCCAATTCTTGTTTATTTTTATATAATTTTTCCTCCCATCTCATATTTTTTTCTTCATCATGTCCCTTTAGGGTCTCCGTAAGAATCCATAATCACAAGACCAATAACTTACAATGTAATTGTATCTGTGAATGCTCCCCATGATGTGGTTTCTGATGTCAGGCTTGGTTATTCTCAAAAAGCAGACATCACAAAAATACAGCGCAGGCCGACTGTATGTCAACACCTCAGTGATGGAGTTCAGACCTGAAACAGGTTCAAATGAACACATATAAAGCAGATTTTAGATGTTTTCGTAACACCATACACTAAATCATTTTAGATGTTGGAATCTCCCTCACCAATGATGGGCTGTGCTCTGTTCTGATTGTGCAGATATGAACATATGGAGTTATACAGTTGACTGTGGCACCCTGAAACACAATTCACAACAATTTATTACCCAGAGCATAATATAATATATCAGGAGAGTGAGTGTGCTAGAAAAAGTGACAGAACAAACCTGCCGAGCTGCTGGAAGACAACATAACTGAGCTGTCGAGAAAACTACAAACAAAAAAACAACTTTAAGAAATAACAAAACAGAGTAAACTTCCAAGCTATCCACAGGTACTTTCAGAATAGCATACTAACATCCTAGTCACACTATGTGTTAAGTTTGTATACTGTGTCGAGTGTCTTGAAATATGTTTATCTTTGATCATATATGCTGTTTAATATACTGTTTTAACTGTAGTATGCAGTACTAGCATTCTATTGCGAACAGAATCCATGACAAGTTTACTCACAACTTTTCCAAGTATACTAAGATCAACCGTCGTTTAAAAAATCACAAATTTAAACACGATAATACAATTTGTTGGCGAATATGTCGGTTAATTTCAACATATCGTTGGTTGTTTTTACTCTAATCATAACTTTTAAAGTTTTAGTTGATTAATAATAGAGTAAAAAACCCAACAATTTTCATCGTTAGTAAAATAGATGCATCACGTAACGTACTTTAAAAGTGTGCCCGCGTCTGCCAATGTAAGTTTGATCGAACAGTTAACGTATAAAACGTGCGATTAGTGTGTCGATTACAAAACTCTGAACCCTGCAAACAAAAACAGTTAAGAAGTGATTTATCAAAGAGTTAAATGATAGTCTGCTCGCCTACCTGTACTTACTCTTCTGTGAGGTAAATGCGTGCGCGTGTACTGCGTGGTTTGGAGGTGTGCGTAGAGTCATGAATATTCATGAGCACGTCATCGCAGGTTCATGTTCGCAAATCTTGTGATGAAACTAAGAATGAAACAAAACTTTTTTAGACTACTAAAAATAGCGGGGAATTAAAATGTGAAGCAAGCACAATTTGCATATGTTGTTTTGTTTTTTTAATAATCAATGCACATGCACTTTGTATATGGGCCATTCTACAGAATTGGTGCAAAGTGCTGTGCCACAAACAAAAAACACTTTTAAAAACAATTTAAGTATTCAAATTTTATATTTTGACTAAGATTCTTCTAACAGCTTCTAAGAACCCTAAATTTCCCCCTTAATTTCAACTTGTGAAAATGATATTGAAATATTTTTTGCATATTTAAAAAAAAAAAAAAAATTATACATATATATATATATATATATATATATATATATATATATATATATATATATATATATATATATATATATATATATATATATATATATATATATATATATATTTTTTTTTTTTTTTTTTTTTTTTAAATCATGAATCTTTATGTTAAAAAATGTGTCCTGCATTTTCACATCACTACCGAAACAGTGTATGTTTTAGTCATTGTCTGAGACTGATTTTAACCACACTAATACATTTTTTGTTTATGAAATACTCCTGTGTCCCTCCCTCTCATAGCCTCTCTTTCACAGTAGATAGATCCATCATTTTGAGTTAAATGTGTTCAAAAGTCTGAAAACCTGTGTGTAACTTTAAGGAACGTCACTACCAAACACCTTTTTCTAGAATTAAGCAAACTTTTTGGGGTGTTATTTCATTAAATTTAGTTTATATGCGTGTACAACTGTTCAGAAGTGTGCTAGCTAACCATGTGCTGATTAGCATCTTTGAGCTACTCAGAAATATCGAAGATTGTCACTACCGAAACAATCATGACCGAAGCGCGGTGAAGTTTCGGTAGTGACATCATTGTTTTTTGTGTGTTAGTTGATAAAATTTTGTTTGTTTTCTGTGTACAACTATTCAGAACCATGTGCTCATTAGCATCTTTGAGCTAAGCTCAAAAATATCTAAAATTGTCACTACCGAAACAGTCACAACCGAAACATCATCATTGTTTTGGTAGTGACAAAAGGGAAATAAACAAAATTTTAGTACAGTTATACACATCATTAGTATTTTAATATGCTTTAGTAGTGTTTTAATATGTGAGTTAAAATTCTGCTAACAACACATTACTGTCACAGATGGAAATTAGCTAATAGCTAAATCTGGTGCAGAGCATCTTCTCTCTTCTTGAGATTAATATTTTTCTGTGCATTGTCCTTGATAAATAAATAAACAAATAAATAAATACAAATAAATAAACTACCGAAAATGTGCAGTCATGACCGAAACATGCATGTTTTGTCAAAAATAAAGTATATTGAATTATCAACTAAGATGTTATTATAGTGTTTGATTCAATGTTTATTCAAACTAATGAATCCTTCACTTTGAAATCAGAATGATAAACTGATATATGCCTTTTACAAAGAAAATTGGATCCAAAATACAACAAATATCATAAATTACACCTGAAATGTTGTTAAAATTGTAATTGTTATTGATTTACCTGTGAAAACTTTTTAAATAAAATAGCAAAAAATATATTTACAAGGTAGATGCACAAAATCTTAATAAGCCTTCTTATTAAATTAGTTATTATTGTGTTTCAGTAGTGACAAATTTGGGGAGAGGAAAAATATTCCAAAACTTTCTGAAAATACAATATGAGAATTAACTGCACAATTACTAGAAATATGTACCTTGGATATTATGCAATTAGCATACATACACATATACATTTTTTTAAGACGTTTCCAACTCTGACTTTAAACCAATTCTGTAGAATGGCCCATATAATTATATATGCAAGGTAGAATATCAGTTTTATTTCTAATTCTTATGCATTGTATATAGATTTCAGATTTTATAAGAATAAATATTTTACTTGTAACATGATCTCCTGCCCCTTTAAGGCTGAGAAGTGATAAACTATCCCAAATTTCTGGGTTGTCTCTCTGAAGGCCGGCGTGAACTTCTCAGCCTTGGCAGAGCAGATTAAAGAAATGAATTACTGCTACTGTAATAACCACTGTTTGGCTTAAGTACAAGAATCTCATAAATTAGCATTTCTTTCGTCTGTCTCGAAGGCCCGTATACCACTTCCCTCTTTTTCTATTCTTAACACAGATGTTTCACCAGGCGGAAATGGAAAACAGGTCGCTGAGACACAGATGTGGAAACAAACAGATGATGCAACTCACTTGTTGTGGAGGGGGTGAGCTAGCAAGTTATGTTTATATAGTGAATCACAATCAGCTTAACAAGTGCATTTCATTTATTCATGCCATGTGTAATCTGAGAGGTGACCTGAGGGTGAATCAAGGAAGGGAGGAATGGGAGGGAAAAAAATCAATTTTTGTAGCTACTCTCTCAAGTTTATCAGCTTGATTCATTGCTTCATGCTACATTAATGAGGAGAATGTTTCTGAAGTCTGTGAAGGTTGTTCTCTGTCTTATCTCTATATTTTGATTCACTCCTTTCCAGCTGGTGGAGGTCTGTCCTGATGACAGCCAACCCTGAACGGGAAAGATACTATGTTTGTTCTTGTTTTGGCCTATGAGAGGAGAAACAGAGACTGATTGCAAGATATTTTATATGTGACAAACAACTGAGCACTTTAACTGCAGACCAGATATGAGCATGATTTTGAGGATGGTGATGTTGGTGAACACTGAAACTGCTTTTACTCCATCTCATGTGTGGTGTAAGTCATGAATTTGATTGGATGCTTTTGATTTGGGTGGTAACTTTTATTGAGTGATTGGCCTCACATGAACTTTGTGGTGAATCATCAGGAAGTGGTGTGGTCTACAAAGAATGCAGTATAACTTGTTGACTTCAAAGGAAATTTGGCTGAAGTTATCAAGCATGTTTTCCTCCATCCTCTCCCATTTCACCAAAACCAGAATTTACAGAACAAGTTTAGCATATTAATGGCTAAACACTTTCCATAAGTCAAAAGTAAAGCCTCATCACGCCACAGATTATTGTCCAAAAATGCCTTAATTAATGTGTAAAACAGCACCTTTAAAGAAATTGCCTGATAGTTTGTGTTTTTATTCTCTGATTATATATTTTTGGTGTTACTAGTTTAATATATGGCCTCCTGTTTCTTTAAGAACAGACACAGATGCCCTGTGTGTCCTTGAATGTTATCTGAGTGAGATAATAAACAGAGTAACTCCTCCCTTTTGTAAGTCGCTTTGGGTAAGAGTGTCTTCTCAGTGCCTGGTGTATCTTTATTTAATTTAATTTATTTTTTATTTATTTATTTTTATAATCTTTCTCATTATATTCATTGTATATCACATATTCGCTTCTCCATACATAGCACACTGATATGGTTATGTTGTATGTACATATGTATCGTATATCAAGAGTTTTTATGAATATTTATCCTGTTTACTTGAGAATACAGTCTGGTTCACCAACCTAGAAATTATGTTTTATTAAAGGGATAGTTCACCCAAAAGTGAAAATTCTGTCAATTACTCACTTTCAGGTTGTTCCAAACCTGTATGAATTTCTTTCTTCTGCTGAACACACACAGATATTTTGAAGAATTGTGGTAATCAAACAGTTGACGGGCCCTATTGACTTTGCATAATATTTTCCCCCCTCATTCAAGGTTGCACAGCCTTTAAAATGTTTGTTTTTTTCATGCATTTTATAAGACTTCTTACATTCTGCAGATCTTTTGCTTGTACTATTTTATGCTTATTTTTTCCATACTTATCACACATATTATCAGACATATAACCACTACTTTAATTACAAACCCCAGTCCAAAAAAGATGGGACACTGTACAAATTATGAATAAAAAAGGAATACAATAATTTACAAATCTCATAAACTTATATTTTATTCACAAAAGAATATAGATAACATATCAAATGTTGAAAGTGAGACATTTTGAAATGTCATGCCAAATATTAGCTCATTTTGGATTTCATGAGAGCTACACATTCCAAAAAAGTTGGGACAGGTAGCAATAAGAGGCCGGAAAAGTTAAATGTACATATAAAGAACAGCTGAAGGACCAATTTGCAACTTATTAGGTCATTTGGCAACATGAGTGGGTATAAAAAGAGCCTCTCAGAGTGGCAGTGTCTCTCAGAAGTCAAGATGGGCAGAAGATCACCAATTCCCCCAATGCTGCGGCGAAAAATAGTGGAGCAATACCAGAAAGGAGTTTCTCAGAGAAAAATTGCAAAGAGTTTGAAGTTATCATCATCTACAGTGCATAATATCGTCTGAAGATTCAGAGAATCTGGAACAATCTCTGTGCGTAAGGGTCAAAGCCGGAAAACCATACTGGATGCCCGTGATCTTCGGGCCCTTAGACGGCACTGCATCACATACAGGAATGCTACTGTAATGGAAATCACAACATGGGCTCAGGAATACTTCCAGAAAACATTGTCGGTGAACACAATCCACCGTGCCATTCGCCGTTGCCGGCTAAAACTCTATATGTCAAAAAAGAAGCCATATCTAAACATGATCCAGAAGCGCAGGCGTTTTCTCTGGGCCAAGACTCATTTAAAATGGACCGTGGCAAAGTGGAAAACTGTTCTATGGTCAGATGAATCAAAATTTGAAGTTCTTTTTGGAAAACTGGGACGTCATGTCATCCGGACTAAAGAGGACAAGGACAACCCAAGTTGTTATCAGCGCTCAGTTCAGAAGCCTGCATCTCTGATGGTATGGGGTTGCATGAGTGCGTGTGGCATGGGCAGCTTACACATCTGGAAAGGCACCATCAATGCTGAAAGGTATATCCAAGTTCTAGAACAACATATGCTCCCATCCAGACGTCATCACTTTCAGGGAAGACCTTGCATTTTCCAACATGACAATGCCAGACCACATACTGCATCAATTACAACATCGTGGCTGCGTAGAAGGAGGATCCGGGTACTGAAATGGCCAGCCTGCAGTCCAGATCTTTCATCCATAGAAAACATTTGGCGCATCATAAAGAGGAAGATGCGACAAAGAAGACCTAAGACAGTTGAGCAACTAGAAGCCTGTATTAGACAAGAATGGGACAACATTCCTATTCCTAAACTTGAGCAACTCGTCTCCTCAGTCATCAGACGTTTGCAGACTGTTATAAAAAGAAGAGAGGATGCCACACAGTGGTAAACATGGCCTTGTCCCAACTTTTTTGAGATGTGTTGATGCCATGAAATTTAAAATCAACTTATTTTTCCCTTAAAATTATAAATTTTCTCAGTTTAAACATTTGATATGTCATCTATGTTGTATTCTGAATAAAATATTGAAATTTGAAACTTCCACATCATTGCATTCAGTTTTTATTCACAATTTGTACAGTGTCCCAACTTTTTTGGAATCGGGTTTGTAACTAACTATTACATTTATGCATTCAGCAGACGCTTCTATCCAAAGCAACTTATTTTAAACATTGTTGGATTTTGGCATGATTCACAGAGTTGATGTAGAATCATTGCAAAGGACATCAGTCAGAAAGAATGTGTTTGCCAATTAATAGCAGTAGTACAGAGCAGATGTCTGCATCCCCCTCGTCTCTCGTCTAGACACACACCAGTTCTCACACCTCCACCCCCTCACTGAGCGAGCAAAAACAAGACACATCGGCATATCTGAAAGATAAATGATGCAGTGAGAGATGAAAAATTGTTTTTTTCTTAATAAAGAATAAATTAATAACAAATGGAGAATAACTTTGAGCATGTAAGTAAATAATAATCAAACTTTAATAATTGAGTACAATGTTGAAATGAAATAAAATTTAGGTCTAAAAATTCAGAGTCTGAGGTCTGAGTATAATCTTTGTGAAGAGAACAGGAGAGAGAAAGAAGACAGCAGAAGTGAATAACGGAACAAGAGCAACGTACATCCTCCCAAACTTGTGTTTATGTCAGACAAGAAAAGGTCAAATAGTCTTATCCATGATGTCATACACTGGTGTAACAGCTAGGTCGGTGTGACCGGTCAAATGCTGCAGCTGCAAAGACAGACAAAAATAGATGTGAGACGACGTGTGGTTTTGACGCCTTCAGAACAAAGACAGCAAAGCGAGCGCTTTCAAATATCATATCTTGCATCTTATCACGGTTTCTGAAAAATATCTTAAACTACCGATTCTAAAAAACATCAGTCGCTGGAATGCGTCCAAAATTTAACAAAAACACCAAGATATATCTCTTAACATATGTGAACATGTGAGTATAAATGAGTAACTAAATACTTGAATATGATGGCTGATAAATGAATATATGATTATATAAACTAATAAAAAGGAAAAATCATAGATGAATAATATGGATACATTTACTGTTTGGATAAACCGATAAGAGACAGTAAAAGAGAAGCTAATACAAATTGGGTTGAAAATGAACAAAGAAGCTGTATTCTTGTTAACCCCCCTTTTCTTACCAAAAGGGCCATTTTGAATTTCTAAAGCCACTGAAGTGCTGATAATGATCTAGACCGAGACATCGGGGGTTTACTGCTGTCACACCTTTAGTATGGTAATGGGCAGCTGTGATCTGCTGATTAGCCAGTTTGAATGTCTCACAGTCTCAGATTTGTTTTTAGTCACATGGTCAAGAAAAGGATAAGAGAAGATTGTAACTGATTTTTTTTCTTGGGCTCTGCTTTTAGATTTCTACCTGAGCTCCCTGGACAATGGGTTAATATCCCTGACTCGTCAAGTCCTCAATGGCATCTTACTTTCTTTCTATTTCTCTCCTACTTTACCTCTAAGGCTGGAAATGAAATGAACTGTTCACCTACCTCTATTTTCAAGTATAACCATGAGTGTTGGGGGTAATGCATTACGTAATCAGATTTCTTTTTCAAGTACCTAGTAAAGTAACACATTACTTTTTCAATTTACAACAAAATATCCAAGTTACATTTTCAAATAAGTAATGCAAATTACTTTTTAACATTTATTGACTGACAGCTCTCCTGTCCCCATGCTGAGAGAAATAAAGGTCAGAGGTGTTGTGTGCGCTGTATAAATATGATGGTTATTGTAGTTCTAGGCTAAATGTTAACATGCATTTACTCATCTAACTTGCACGAAAACATTCAGTATTCCACAAAATGAATAAAAACAGTCACGTTTTTAATGCAGAATGGCAAAAAGGTTTGTTTGAGCTGCTGTTTAACAGGCGTAAATATGCATTTCCTTCAGCCTGAGGCTTATTCGTTTAACTTTCGGTGTGAAAGGGCCTTAACATTTGGCAAAATAAAAAATAATTAAAAAATAAACAAGCAAGCCCAGCCCAGGTGAGAAAAAGTAAAGCAAAAGTAATATAACGCATTACTTTTCATAAAAAGTTACTAATTAACGCAATCAGTTAGGGAGTAACACAATATTGTAATGTAAATGTAAAAGTAACTTTCCCCAACACTGTGGGTCATTACTTTTATTAAACCCTTATGATCACAAATTATGTGCAAACCAGTTATTTTATTTTTGTTTATATTCTGAAGTAGCTTTTATTAGTTTTTGTGTTAGTAATTTCGTTATGTGCTTGTGTCATATTTTTATTAAATATTGCTATTTCATTTTATTTTTTCAGTTTCTGTTTCAGTTTGTTTTATTTCCGGTTAATAACTTATTTTAGTTTATTTATAGGCAACATTTCTTAAGTATTTCAACTAATATTTATATTTTATTTCAGCTTAATTTCAATGAACAGAAATGTTTTAGTTTTAGTTAACGATAATAACCCTGGTGCAAACTAGTCTTGATGCAATATTAATTGCAATAGCAATGCTTTCTCCCACATATTTTGGACTGAATGTGTGTATATGGTGAGTGTGTGAAATCTGAAAACTGCTGTGATTTCTGGAAATTCACTATAATATACAGATATAACACATTATACTTTAAGAATATTTCAGGCATTACAGAAAGAAAAAAAACTAACATTTTATTAGTATACTATGCTTGAGGGGGTTGTAAAATCGAGGTAGGCTGGTGAAATTTATGGTGAAAGTGTATTAAAGAGAAAATAGCTGATACTGTCAAAAGCACAACATATGTTCTTACTGTAAGTGTTTTATTAATAATGCATCCTGGCTCATTATTATCCTTAATGATATTGAATTCTACTGACACCTACAGGATTAATGCTATATAACACCCCAGGGTCTAATTACTTTATTGCTTCATTATTCATAAAGGAATAACAAACTCAGTGCTACATGAGTCCAGGTGACTACCTACAAAACATAACATTTAATAAAAAGAAAATACAAGGGCATGCAATTAATCAAAATATGAAACAGAATAGTTCTTTCAGAGCAATATAACAAACCAGAGAGATTTAAATCAACTTAAACAGATAGGAACACACACCACCAGAGACCATCACATTCAAATGTGAATAATCCTCTAATATATTTCTCATATCACTTCTATATTGTTTTCTTTTCACATATCTCTCTTATACACACACAAATATAGTTTTTGTCATTCAAGAACTGGTGACAATTTAACCAAAGCAGTTTAAAGGCAAATAATAACATTTTAGGACCCTCAAAAAGAGAAAACAGTGTCTATAGACTTCTCGCCCATGCAACATCTATTCCTTTGAATATCCGCTTCTCTTTATGTTTTGTTTTGTAATTTTCTCTCCCATTCACGACCTCTTTTCTCACTGAGGTTGATCACTGTAGGAGAAGGGAGAAAAAACAGTTACTGATCTACAGAATGAATCATTCTGCATGTACATGCCCATGTTGAAGGACAAAATTAATCAAGAAAAAGCTCATATTTGGTTAATGAATATTGCTCACATAGTTTCATAGGTGCTGTCTTTTGTTTTGAGGAAGCGCATGGCAAAAAAAGCCCCAGCTTGCAACACCAACACCAGGATGATTCCCCCAATGAAGCTGGACAGGTCAAATGATGCTTGAGAGAACTCGGGGCTCGTGTTATCTGTGTGTGAGAGAGTGTTATGGCAGAGAATGAAAAAGAGAATCCAGTAAACATCAGAGACGTGAGGATTTATACAGTGAAAATGAAACGCCTCACCTTTGCCACCACCATCAGCAGATCCGCCATCTGCTATAATATACAAAACATACAACATTTCAAACACACTCCTTATATAAAGCTTCCATTTGCAAATGTTTGATGTTGATTAACAGTTTTTTGCTCACTTTGGCACATGCCGGTCACATTGTAGACAGAGCAGTCTCCAGAGTCTTCAATGTCAGACATGCATCTCGTGTCATTTCCTGAAAATTAAATACATAATACCAAAACTGCTTTAAGGCAAGCTTTCAAGGTCAGAAATAGAAGTACACAGAGAAGGATGCCAGAGGATGTTTTTTTTTTTTTTTTTTTTTTTTAATGGATGTCAATGGAGGAGAGTCTGAATAAACATTTACAGCATTTCTCATTCATTTTTATGGTACCTGCAAACAGTGGTTGACTGTCGCACAACTTCAGTGATGCAAGGCGATTAGTTATTAAGGCAAACGTGATTCAAGTTGGTCGGTATGTGGACCCTTGTATCTCTTAATAATAAGGCTATTTGTGATAATAGCCGCTTTTCCACTGTTCATTTTCCTCTGGGGCCAGCAGCTCCGCAGTGCTACCCTAAAACACACCCTTAAAGGGATAGTTCACCCAGAAATTAAAATTCTGTCATTATTTACTCACCCTTAAGTTTTTCCAAACCTGTATGAAGTTCTTTCTTCTGCTGGGGCCAGTTGCACCAGCTGTGCGCAAGTTACAACGTAGACTAGTTTTCACGTAAATGGGCACTAAGTTACAACTTACGCACTACTAAATATTTTTGTGTTGCACCATTAAACTTAGTTGAAGCGTAACTCTACGTACACACTAAATATTTACGGAAGCCTCCTATCAGGAGTAACGGTTGGAATAAAATAGCAGACTGACTGAACTGCATCAATAAGCTCTTGTTTTACCTGACAGACTTCATTCTTTACACATATATGATGCTGCTGACATTTACACTCTCTTAAATTTTAAGAGAGAGAACATCATGTGAAAAGATTACTTTGTTAGACACTCTTCTTCAACACGAACCCGTTAAACAGCGCACCGCTGTGTGCATCAGTCTTATCACTCCGTGTTGTGCATGTCAAATAAAATCAGTCATAATCAATAAATGTAATTTCTTATGTTTTTGTTGTTGTTTCAGTATTTATTTATTGATCCTTATTAATTTCGTTTCAAATACAGTTTCTGAATGTTATTTACATATAAAAACATTTATGATTAAGTAGTAGGCTATTATATTTAATGGAAACTTATTTTTACTGTTAGCTACGTGAGGCAAAATAAGTCAGAATGAAGGATAAACTGAAATTCACGGAATTTCAACAACTTCTGCTCCTGTATTTGAAGGATAACTGAAGGTAAACGTCATATTATGCGACTACGCATTACTTTACGGAGACCTTACGAGCTACTAGCTACGTTCTGCCTTAAGAACAAATGGTGCAACCGAATAAAGTACAGAGTTAGTTACAAACTAGCTAGTAGTTACTAAGCCACTAGTGAGGACTTTACGTTCCAATTTAAGAAAGAACTTACGAACGGCTGGTGCAACCCTACCCTGAACCCAAAAGAAGATATCGTGAAGAATATGTGTAACAAAACAGTTGATGGACCCCATCGACTTCCATAGTATGGAAAAAAATGTGGCCCTTCAATTGTTTGGTGACTGACATTATTCATAATATCTTCTTTTGTGTTTATCATAATAAAGAAATTCATACAGGATTGGAAAAACTTAAAGGATTAGTTCAATTTCAAATTAAACATTTCCTGATAATTTACTCACCCCCATGTCATCCAAGATGTTCATGTCTTTCTTTCTTCAGTTGAAAAGAAATTAAGGTTTTTGATGAAAACATTCCATGATTTTTCTCCATATAGTGGACTTCAATGGAGCCCAAATGGTAGAAGGTCAAAATTGCAGTTTCAGTGCAGCTTCAAAGCATTCTACACAATCCCAGACCAGAAATAAGGGTCTTATTTAGAGAAACCATCACTCATTTTCTAATAATAATAATAATAATAATAATATACGTTTTAACAATAAATGCTCATCTTGAACTAGCTCTCTAGACACTGCTAAGTGTATTACTGCCCTCCACAGGTCAAAGTTTGAACTAATTGTTATATACTTGCACTAGCGTGTTGTATATGACAATTTAGTTCAAACTTTGACCTGTGGAGGGCAGTAATACACTTAGCAGTGTCTACACTGCTGGAATTCAAATAGAGAAGAAGAAGAGAGATAGTATATTTTAGCTAGTATATATATATTTTTTTTAGAAAATGAGCAATGGTTTCTCTAGATAAGACCCTTATCTTTCTGGGATCGCTGTAAACTGTAATTTTGACCTTCAACCGTTTGGGCTCCATTGAAGTCAACTATATGGAGAATAATCCTGGGATTTTTTCATCAAAAACCTTAATTTCTTTTCAACTGAAGAAAGAAAGACATGAACATCTTGCATGACATGAGGGTGAATAAATTATCAGGAAATTTTAATTTGAAAGTGAACTAATCCTTTAAGGGTGAGTAAATAATGACAGAATTTTCATTTTTGGTGAACTATCCCTTTAACATGCCCCACCATTTCACCATCATGGGCGTTGCTGACTGAAAGTTAGATCGCAAAATGAACATGTTCACCATCAGTTGTATAATTTGTGTGCCTATTTGCCTTTTTAAACGACGCTCAAGAACGCTTGATTCTGATTGGTCATCTTGCGGTATGGTATCTTTTGATATTTCTTTTCAGGCGCTTAAAGTACACATGCGCGATTATCCGTGAAAAAGTCTGCTTGGACACAAGAATCGAATTAAAAAAATGCATTTAAAAAACCCAGTGGACTGAAATAGCATCAGGCGGAAGGGAGCCATCCTTATTTTTAAAGTAAGAATAGGCGCTGCCATTTTAAACTTGAATGTGCGAGGCTTCCGGTGTCAAACGCTTCAGTTACTTTAGCTGTAAAAAAACGTCCGTTATGTTGATTGATATTGCAAACTCATATTTGTTATAATTTTATTTTAATATATTAGCGTATCATAACACATTGCACTTGGTTATTCATCTAGCTTACATCTGCGTTACCTCACGTTACCGCGGTACCTAACGTTACTTGAGAGTAACGTTATGTGATTTCTGAGACATTGTACATTTTGCAAAATAGCACACAGGTAAGATTATATAATAATTCAACTCGAATTAATATGTCTACATATTTTTATTTGCAGAGTAGTTGTGTAAAAAGCATATGTCATTCAGTCACGATACCTCATCTCCGCATCCTAAACAACCTGACAATTTTTTTTATAATGACTGTTATCAAAATCATACTGTATTATCAATTACATATTTGCATGTACTTATTTAACCATATTTTGGGGGCAAATTTGTACCAAGGAGTCAGCTAAATCTCACAAAACTTCCTTTTATGCATATACTCATTAGTAAAAATGGTTTGGACTTACAGTAAATAAAGCTGTTTTGGAAAAATTAAGAATGTTTTCCATTAGTGTTAGGATGTATGTGGCTTAAGGTTAGTTTATAGTACATAGCTGTATATAAAAACACTAGAAGTCATTGGAATATCCCCATTTGAGTAGTCAAGTTGTGTTTGTGTAAAGATGGGCATATACAGCATGTAAACCTAGTTGTATTTTAGATATATGTCTAAATGAGAGAGACAGAGACTGTGTTACAGACTTGGTTGCCTTGGCAACAGAGCATGAATAGACTAAAAAATGCTGCTTCTTGTTGAACATCTCTTTCTCTCTTTATGTCTCCCTCACACTTATTTCCAGGAGGGTGGATAATGGTGTTGAATTATTTACTGAGACTGATGTCTGTGTGGACGGCAGCTGTAACGGCCTGCGTTTGAATAATTCACCGGGTTGTTCCTGAGATAGCTCTCCTTGGCTAGGATCGCATGTCCGTCAGTGGGATCCTCTGTATTTGTGTGCATAAACAACAGACATTGCACAGGAGAATACATTTAAACTCATATGCTACATGTGTTCTTTTACCGTCATTACAGCTTTGCCAGACGCATCTTGTCAGGTTCAGGGCCGGGTCTCCGCTGATACAGCCATCACATGAGTCAAACTGAGAACAGTCCCCAATGGCTGAATCATCTGTCAATCCATCAAGAGATAAAAGATGTAAGCTTACATGCTCACATAACACTTCATTTATTAGAAGTTATAAATGTTAACGATTAAATTAATCACATTCACTCTCAAAAATAAAGGTTTTATTGGCATCTAATGTTCCATGAAGAACTTTTAACATCTATGGAACACAAAAAGGTTCTTTAGATTAGTAAAATGTTGTTCACAATGGTTCTTTTTAAAAACTGATCACTGAAAAGTTGTTTGGGGAACCGAAAATGGTTCTTCTATGGCATTACAAACCTTTATTTGTAATAATGTTGTAAAAAAAAAAAATTATACAAAATAATCTTGATAATTTTAAGCAAAACACACAAATGCAACTAAACAAAACATACTTTTTTCTAAAAGCCTAGAGTCTAAATTTGCATTTCTTAAAAGTCTGTAATCTCAAAACTACACTGATAAAATTTAACAGAGATTAAAGTGATGTTTTAAAGTTATAGTATTTTAAATGATTAATCCTTGTTTATGAGCTAAAATCACAAACATAATGATTAAAATAAAAAAGTTGCAATTGGATATCATGGCTGAGAGACATCAGAGCAATGATCAAAAGAAGGTTTGATTTGCAGAATGTTTCAGGGAAAACTATTTTTAAAGATTTTTCTGCAATCACACACAAACTTGTAAACTTACCTGATTCTTGTGAATTGGTTATAATAACCTGCGTTAGAAGTAGAATCCCACAGAGTGCGGCCAACACACACCTCATCCTCAAAAAATCGACAGTAATTCCACCTATAATAAACACAAACTGTGTGCACAATGCACAAACTGACTTAAATGATCAATAAAGTGACTTTTTAGTTAATGTATATGAGTGAAGCACTATTTAGCTCTGAATCAGTCTAACTTTCCTAGTCAGACTTACTCAGCTGAACACTGACCTCAGTAAACTAGCTAAAAGCTGATTCACTATAGTTGTCACCTGATGAATTGAGAAACAAACAAATAACTTTCCCTCACCTCAGAAAGAGTAAAACTAAAACCTTAAAGAATAGGAGTCATAAACACACACGTGCCTGTCAAGCTAACATCCAATCCTAAATGTCTGTGTCCTCCAGACAAAAAGTCGTTGTGAACTGTGAGGAGCATGTGTGTGTGTGTGAGACTGGAAGGTGCGTAATGTGAGACAGGTAACATGGCAACCAAATGGCAAAAGACCATGTCTTGATATCCACACCACTGAAGACATTCTGCCTTTTCACAAGCAGACTGCAGAAATTTGTCACACCTCACCCCAACAGATGCAGGTCCATACTGGTTCTTTTGACCTTCTTTCTGTTAGTCTATCTCTCTGGTGGTCCAGAAAAGGTTTTAGGATACAATTGTTGTGTAAGGTAAAAGGCTGTGGATGCCTATATTTATATATTTAATATAACACACAAACACAGACAGAAAAGCTCAAATAACAGCCGACAGGAACATCACAATATTTATCACAATATTTCAAAATATATCTACAAAAATGGCCAAAATATATGGCCAATAGACATTTTCAATAAGATTTAGTTACTTAAATGTATTTTTTTGGCCATTTTTGAGTGTATTTCATTCTAATTATATGTGTATATATCGGCTGATAAAGCAATTATTTTCGATATCGGCCAATTGTTTGATGATCAGGGCCGATTAAATCCTGTCAATCAAAAGGGAGTGGAAAAATGTGTCAAACTGCAACACATACTGTGTATGAAGAAGTCTCATGGGTTAAATTCAGGGCAAGTTAGCAGACAACAACCGTTAAAAAAAATAGCGACCCCTCTATTTTGACCCTATGAATCACTCGGAGTTCAAGCCAGGGTTGCCAGGTCTGCTGTTTTTCTCTACACCAAACATTATTTGTATCGTGCCTCCCATCATATAATCACAAGGAGCTCTGTGTTTTGTTACTTTTCATAAGAAACAGACCCTCAGTTTTCAAATTCTTTAAATTTCATCACGAAATTCAAACAATAAATGGAATTTTGGCGCTCTTAAATGTGACGTGACAGATCGCTGTAGCGTACGAGATCTGGTGGCAGCGAGTTTTTACTTCCACATTAATATGAGTTACAGCATGAAAAAACATGCATGAACATCAAAAGGTATGTTGAAAGATACCGACGTATCATGTCATGTAATCGCTCAATCAGTGTTTTAACCTTGAAAAGACGTCAATAAAACGGCTATCACAACCTTGCATTTTCCTCAGGAATGTTGGCCAGTGTTCACACTTTGTTAGTCAGCTCTATAAACACTGTTAATTATGAATGTATGTTTGAATAAATTTGTAATGAAGACGTGTTTATGAAAATTAGGCTATTTTGTGTGCAGCTGAGTTGAATAGACCTACAAATATTTCCGTTCTTATTAGTGTAATTATTATTATCGGAAAATAAATAGCTGAGTATAATAGCTCTAATATTATAGTAATGTACCAAATGCGAGGTTCCCTGTATATTTTACAGTTGGGAGAGATTTTTTTTCCTTAAGAAAATCAAACTATCTGTATCAGCAGATATTATTCTGAATAATCGGCATTGACTCAATGCATATCTATATTTTTTGCCTATTGAAGTACATTTTGGCATTTGAAGGTTCGAAAGAATGGCATGCTTTTTTGCAAAAATACATTTGGTGTACATTTTAAATATATTTTATCCAGAATGGAAGGACAATGTCAGAGCAAGCAAGACTGAGACTTTGGCATAGTTATGTAACAAGTTTCCCTTTCTCTATCCCTCGAATCCTCTGCATCCTCGCCATCCTCCAGGATGCTCATTTTTAATTGTACTGAAAAGTCACAACATCATGAACTGAGCAGAGGAGGTGATGATATAATGAATGTGTATGTGTAGGTGCAGGAGTGCATGCTTACGTAGGAGGAATAGTCACCACTATCATTGCCACATCATTTTACACATCTGGGATCTTTGCTAATCAGGTCAGCATTTGTTTTTACAATAAATTCAGTGCCTACCCGCCGTTCAATTAAAACCCACTGTGAATCTCCCTAACCCCCACCATCAAACTCTTTTGTAATGTCTCACGCAATACAGACAGATCAATAGGTAGTGCCAAGCTGTGTGAATAGAGAGAGAGTAGGCGTCCTCCTCTAGGGAGGACTAGGTGCAGAGAGATAAAGCCGCGCATGCGCTCTGCAGACATTAGGTAACTGGGAGAAATTCCGCAGTACACCCCCCACCACACGCACGCACAGACTTCCCGCCGAAAAGGAGTCGAAGGGGATACAACGATAGAATGTTAAATAGTGTCTGTGCTCTTATTTATAAAAGTCATTTGAAAATGACTCTCTCATTGACATAATCTCAGAGAATCAAAAGCAATGAGCTTCTGCTGTATATTTGCTTGGTGGAGACACATGCATGAGGCCATTGATGTTTTATTGTTTGTAACAATAGAGGTTGTTACAAATCAGATTTGTACAGATTGTCATGGATTGATAAAAGAAACACTCAGCTGGAAATCCTGGAAAACTGTTAGCTGTGTTTAGGAACATGCAACATGGTGCAGCTGTTACTTTAACAAGGTTGTTGAAATTGATACAACTCCTAAGTTTAGTCTTGTTGGTGTAAATTAATGTATTTAAGTTGATTCAGTGATTTCAAATATTATCTCATTTTTTTAGGCTGTTCATTTCGATGAATTTGTTACTATAATTTTATTTATTTTTTCAGCGTAACTATAGTTTCTAGCAGGTCTAACCTAGTAATTAGCTGGTGTAAACTTGTAGACTCAAGCCCTGAGTATAGGGTCAGCGTTCAGTGCGCATGACGCGAATTTCATCATCAGAAGAGTATGCGCGCACTTGTAACCGCAGGTCACACATGCACATCTTATGTTTTTGCAGTAATTAGTTTATCCACAAGGTGGCAACCGTGCCCTGGGGGGGCGTCGATTCACAAGATAGTCAAAGAAAAACTGCAAAAACAAAACAGACTGGAACACATGCAAGCTATATTGACAATGTAGGCCTACATAGATGAGAGATTGTGTGAAGAGGTTAGAAAGTACCCTAAAAAAGTACTAGCATGAAAGAATACAAAGATGTTTACATGGGTTTTAACTAGTAGCGAGAGATCGCTCAAAACTGCGCATGCGTCGAATGCCTGTGTACGCGTACGAATCACATGAAGTATACTTTCCAAGGCTGTGCGTTCGACTAGCGCACGCGTAAAAAAACTAAGTATACCCAGGGCCAACAAACCAGCTATAACATATACTCCCGGTTTCACAGATGAGGCTTAAAGAAACACTTTTTTTGAAAATAGGCTCATTTTCCAACTCCCCTAGAGTTAAACTGTTGAGTTTTACCATTTTCGAATCCATTCAGCTGATCTCCAGGTCTGGCGGTACCACTTTTAGCATAGCTTAGCATAGTTCATTGAATCTGATTAGACCGTTAGCATCTCGCTCAAAAATGACCAAAGAGTTTTGATATTTTTCCTGTTTAAAACTTTACTCTTCTTTAGTAGTATTGTTTACTAAGGCCGACGGAAAATGAAAAGTTGGCAAGTAAGTAAGGTCTTAGTACACGATGTAACTACAGAAGAATCAAGTTTTAAATAGGAAAAATATCGAAACTCTTTGGTCATTTTTGAGCGAGATGCTAACGGTCTAATCAGATTCAATGAACTATGCTAAGCTATGCTAAAAGTGGTACCGCCAGACCCGGAGATCAGCTGAATGGATTCAAAAATGGTAAAACTCAACTGTTTAACTGGGAGAGTTGGAAAATGAGCCTATTTTCAAAAAAGTGGAGTGTTCCTTTAAGCCTAGTCCCAGACTAAAATGCATGTTTGAGGGCTTTTTACATGAAAGCAACTTGTTTTGTCTCAAAATGTACACCAGTAATGTTTACTTCTAAGGCATGTTTATAAAAGCAACTTGAACTAAGGCCTAACCCTGGCTCAATCTGAGCCCTGTCTGTGAACAAGGCCATATTCATTCCACAACAGCTTAAGGTAGCCAACCAACTTAAAAATAACAACATCTAATTTCCATCTTAGACCAGTTAGAAACCAGCTATAATGTTCCACAACACAGCTACCACTGTTTGACAAATTGTTCAGTAAGGGGTTCAACCCTTATAAGATTCCTCCAGCTGGTGACCACCGGAAGCGCAAGCCCTTTTATGGAGAACAGGAGAGTTCCCCGTATTGTAGCGCGCGCCCACCTACTTCATTGAAATGCAGAGCCACGCGGGCACTGCGACGCCCACGCGCCGAATCTGCCGGGAAGAGCCATAATCTGCATCATCTGCAGGGAAATTATGTCATAGCTATAACCTTCAGCCATCCGAATAGTAACGTTTAAATAAATTGCAAATTAGATAGGTGTGCGTGCGCGCGCGCATTCCTCTTTTGCACCATGATCCATTTAGTTTAGTCACTTACAAGGTCATAGATGAACACATGGGAGTTAGTGTTAGTGATTTTGTCAAGTAATAACTGTGCCACGTACCCAAATAGTGCGGCACAACTGACGTCATCATCAACGAAGCAAGCCAGTTTTTTCAGCACCATGGACAGCAGTGACTCACTCTCGCTCGTGCGCACACAGACGCGCGCGCGCGCATGCAAAACACACGCTTGATTAGTATTGTGTGTGTTGTGTTGTGCTGTGTTAGTAACATTTATCAGAGATTTTTCCAGTAAAGGCCCTGACTGTGTCTTTTGCTCTTTAACAAGGCCAATTGATTACACTTTGTCCTCTCTCCCGCCGTCGCAGTGGGCGGGGTGAAAGAATGCGGTATTTTTATGAATGAAATTACGACAGAGGCTGGTGTTCCTGCGAGTCCCCTGATTGGTCGACCGGGGCAGAATCGCCCCTCATCATCGTAACTGACGTCATAGGGGAATCGGTGAGGGTATAGCTCGCAGCCCACCGGAGCTGAGTGTTATACAGAAGCGCTCGAAAGACTGAACACAGCGGAGCTACTAAGGAACCTCGCTTTGCAAGATATCTTTTGCACAAGATCTGGATTTGCACGCGTCTCTGCGGACCCCGTTATTCAGTGGAGCTCAGATTTCTGCGCGCGCTCTAAAGGACCTCCAGCTGGATGGTGGCGTGAAGAACAGTCCGCTTTGCAATCTTCTAACGCTTCCGTGAGTCTTTATGCATCTTTATCTGCTTCAAGTTGACTAGAAGCCTGGTTGTGTTATCAGAAATGCGCAGGGAGAATATTTAAGGCATTACGAGATGGCATTGGTTCTTCTCGTATATCTTACATAACCGTGAATGTGAGTCTGCCTGAACTTCAAAACGGTGATTCCCATGCAGGTGCACGTGTCAGGGGATATATGGAAATATTTCATTTGCTTAAACCTACAAACCCTACTGAAATGATGTAGTAAGTGTCAGTTTGTTTGGATTGTTATTAATGATAATGTAATGTGCATAAAACTATAGGCTGTACACTTTCATGTGAGTTAAAAGAAAAATATATAGTATAGTATAGTATGAGAGATTTACTTATGGGGCTGCATGGTTATAAGACAAAGAGGCTGGAAACATTGCTTTAAAATAGATTGATGATGTTAATAAGTGGTAAATTGGGCACATATTGGCCTCAGTTCAAAATAGCCTTTCCATGAAACTATGACTAAAGAACATAAATATAAATAAATAACACACACATATATATATATATATATATATATATATATATATATATATATATATATATATATATATATTTATATGCAAGTAGTGTGCCCAATATACAGATGTGAATATTAAATATTAATATTTTATTATATTAATATAAGAATTGACAAATCATTTAATATAATATAGTTGGCATCAAAGATATTTAGAATTTTAGGGGGGGGGGGGGTAAAATGTTTGTCAAATTTAACAATAATAATAAATGTTTTTGAACAGCAAATCATCATATTAGAATGATTTCTGAAGGATCATGTGACACTGAAAACTGGAGTAATGATGCTGAAAATTCAGCTTTGATCACAGGAATAAATTACAGTTTAAAATATATTCAAATAAAAAGCATTTATTTTAAATTGTAATAATATTTCACAATATTACTGATTTT
Organism: Chanodichthys erythropterus; assembly: GCF_024489055.1. Lineage (NCBI taxonomy): Eukaryota > Metazoa > Chordata > Actinopteri > Cypriniformes > Xenocyprididae > Chanodichthys > Chanodichthys erythropterus. The sequence goes on from NC_090235.1 coordinate 19,141,263, forward strand.
ACTGTATTTTTAATCAAATAATTGCAGCCTTGGTGAGCATAAAAATCTAGTTTGTAGTAATAGTGTATTTATATTAGATTATATTACGTATACATGTTTTTAATGCAGAATGTGTATTATAATTAAATATTATTTTTACAAATTAAAACGTGTTTTCAATTTGGTTTTGCCCTTGCTAGCATCTCCAGCCATACTTGTAGTGTAGTGTCAGCTTCAATAAGACTGCTGATCATCTTACTCTGCATGTCATCATGAGGTCAGACGTTAGCGTGGAGTGCAGAAGCTGTAGTGCTGACAGTCACCCTGCTGTGGATTGCGTGACTAAGCCTTCTTTCCCTCCCTCACAGAAATGGCCCTGAACAACTCTGAAGTGGGCTTAGAAGTCATCTTGGCGATGGACCAACTGCTGGAGCTCACCTCGTCCAATGTGACCCCTAAACCCCTGGAGTCCACATTGTTGACCCCATGGGACATCGCCCTGTGCGTATCAGGAATCTTGATCTGCTGTGAGAATGCGATCGTGGTGGCCACCATCTTCTCCTCGTCGTCTCTGAGGGCACCTATGTTCCTGCTAATCGGCAGCCTGGCCTGGGCGGACTTCCTGGCAGGGGTGGGGCTCCTTTTGCACTTCCTGTCTCGGCGATGCGTGTACTCGGAAGCGCTAGAGCTGGGTAGTGTGGGTCTGTTGGTGAGCGCGCTCTGCGCGTCCGTGTTCTCTCTATTGGGCATCACCCTGGACCGCTTCCTCTCGCTGCATCGCGCGCTGACCTACGGGTCCCACCGCACCCACGCGCAAACGCTCTGCGCTCTGGCCTTCGGCTGGACTATTGCGGGTCTTCAGGGCGCACTGCCTGCCTTGGGCTGGAACTGCTTGCACGACGTAGAATCCTGCAGCGTGCTTCGCCCTTTGACCCGAGTGCACCTCGCGACCCTGTGCGGCGGCTTTCTGCTGACCTTGGCTTTGATGCTGCAGCTGAACGCCCGCATCTGCAGCGTCGTACTTCGGCACTCGCACCAAATCGCCCTCCAGAGGCACACGCTTCCTTCCGCTCGCACGCACACGCGGCGTCGGGTTCACACCCTCGCCCTCATCCTCGCCACATTCGCCAGCTGCTGGATGCCCTTCGCCTTGTATGGTCTTCTGGCCGACGGATCGTCGCCGGCTCTGTATACTTACGCCACTTTGGTTCCGGTCACAGGAAACTCTCTGCTGAACCCTCTGATCTATGCCTACAGAAACACACACATACAGAGAGTGCTGCGACAGGCCTGCTGCTGTTGTCTACCAAACACCCCCAGTAAAAACACACACACTCCCAGTGATGTCTGACATCATGTGCTGAACACTTCACAAGATTCTATGGTGCCATTAAAGATTGTGTTTCACATTTTATGTCTGTTCCTGTTTGGGAACGTCACTGTGCCAGTTGCCAAATCTCCTGTCTGAAAAGTTACCATGACCACTGTCAGTGACCTGATCTACTCTGCATTGTTTTATTTAACTCAAAAAAGGGTTTATGTAGCAGTATGTATCCTTTTTTTTACGTTATATATTGAGAAAACTGCCACTGTATCCTTTTAGCTAGTTGCCAACTAAAGGGGTCCAAGCAGAAGCTGTTCTGTTCGCTTTAATGTCTCAGATTTGTGCCTCATTTTATGTCCTCTGAAGTTCAGAGTTACTGATGGAATCGAAATCATTTGCACTTTATGACAATGACTTGACTTTTAAGCTGAAACTTGTTTGAATTTCGTTCGTTTTTACCAATCAATCAAATGATTTGCCATTTGTTATTCTGGCTGATGTTTTTTATACTTCATAAATGTCATGTTTGCACTTACAATGTATTAATGTTGCACAAAATGTCCAAATGTATGAGTGAATGTTTTATTGTTGAAATGAGATGTTTTATGGAAAATGTTTATAAATAATAAATTGTAACGTTTGTACATTTTCTGTTGTATTTATTGCAAATATTATTATATCAAAAGTGTGAAATATCGAAATATTAATCCAAAGAATCAGGATTACTATAGCTGACTAAAATCATAAAAAAAAGTTTGCTACCTGAAATAAAATATTAAATAAATGTATTTTATTTCATCGCGTTAAAACATTTCTCATTTAATTTAGTTTAACTTGATGAAATAAAACAAACAAAATTTCTAAATCTTTAAAGGTGCCCTAGAATGAAAAATTGAATTTATCTTGGCATAGTTGAATAACAAGAGTTCAGTACATGGAAATGACATACAGTGAGTCTCAAACTCCATTGTTTCCTCCTTCTTATATAAATCTCATTTGTTTAAAAGTCCTCCAAAGAACAGGCGAATCTCAACATAACACTGACTGTTACGTAACAGTCGGGATCATTAATATGTACGCCCCAATATTTGCATATGCCAGCCCATGTTCAAGGCATTAGACAAGCCAGTATTAAAGCAGAACTAAGTAACTTTTTTTTACCTTCATAAATAGTTGTCTTACGATGGTTAATTGACTTATAGTGGTGTGTTTGAGGCGTGCACTAACCTCCTCTGGCACGTCTACGCCAAAAAACAGCACTTGCAAGTTGAGCTTCGCCGACCCGACACAATCTCACCTCATATTCACGTTCATGCAAGAGTGACAAAATGCTTTACAGTAATTCAAAAACAATGTATATATTATGACTTTATAAGATAATTTTGAAAATTACCCACCTCCATCGAGATTTCTTGTACTGTATTTGCAAAACTACTGCGCTGGTGAGCTTTGTAGTCGTTGTAGTCCAGAGCTGCGCTTGGAGAATTTACGACAGTGTGATTCACTGAAGGAACCTGTAGGGGGATCTTTGCAAATCTTACTGAGTTCCGCTTTAACGTCTGGATCTGTGCACAGCTGAATCATCAGACTAGGTAAGCAAGCAAGAACAATAGTGAAAAATGGCAGATGGAGCGATAATGACTGACATGATCCATGATATCATGATATTTTTAGTGATATTTGTAAATTGTCTTTCTAAATGTTTCGTTAGCATGTTGCTAATGTACTGTTAAATGTGGTTAAAGTTACCAACGTTTCTTACTGTATTCACAGAGACAAGAGCCGTCGCTATTTTCATTTTTAAACACTTGCAGTCTGTATAATTCATAAACACAACTTCATTCTTTATAAATCTCTCCAACAGTGTGTAATGTTAGCTTTAGCCCGTTAGCCATGGAGCACAGCCTCAACATCCAAATAAACACTATATTCACATGATCCGATGCATGCATGCAGCATGCGTGACGAACATTTTGTAAAGATCCATTTTGAGGGTTATATTAGCTGTGTGAACTTTGTTTATGCTATGTATTATAGAGTCGCGAGCTTGGGGGCGGGGAGCGTGAGCATTTAAAGGGGAAGCAGCCTGAATTGGTGCATATTTAATGATGCCCCATAATAGGCAGTTACAAAAAAAAAAAAAAAAAAAATTGGGTATTTTGAGCTGAAACTTCACAGACACATTCAGGGGACACCTTAGACTTATATTACATCTTGTGAAAAAGCATTCTAGGACACCTTTAATATTACACATTACACAGGCACAATGTGTACATTTTATGAGTATCTACTGACAGAAATGCAATATAATATACATAACTATGTTTTCAGTGGTGCATAAAGACCCTACAATGAACTGTTGTATTTATTACATTAGAACGTAATAAATACGTTGTATTTATTACATCAGGTCCCCTTACATGTGAAGTTGCCATTTTGCGCAGGCATGTTTCTACAGTAGCCCTAAATGGACAAACTGCTCTACAGAGCATGTTAAAAACTATATTATCCCAGTGATACTAAAAGCTAAGAATATCTAGAATCACCTAGGGCCTCATTTATAAAATGTCGTGTAGAAACTGTCCTAAATTTGATCTTACGATCTTTTCTCCGATGTGCCTATGTGTGATTCATAGAATGAACGTACACACAGAAAACGAGTGTACGCCTCTCTTTCAGATGTGAAATCTGTAAATTGCAAATTATCATGAACATGCGCGCACTGGGCGATATATCCCATTTGGAACACACCGTTTGTTAAAACTTGATAGTTATAGTCCTTGGTGTTGTGAGTGTGTGTTATTTAATTTAATGTGTGTTATTTAATTTAATTTAACTAGTAAATAGGCTAATTATAGGTAAATACAATAAATACTCATTTATAAATTATTTAAACATAACATCCCAACTTCAAATCTTTGTAGATGATCTGGGGCCTCATTTATAAAATGTTCAAATTAATAAATTCTCTGAATCACACGTAGGCACATTTGAGAAATGATCGTAAGATCAAATGTAGGACGGTTTCTACACAAAATTTTATAAAGGAGGCCCATAAAAACAAAGTCATATTATAGGCTGGACTGTTGTATTCTTCATTTTCTATGAAGTACCAAAATATTCCTATAGCTTGTTTAAAAGACCTATGGAAAACAGGCGAATCTCAACTTAACACCGACTGTTACGTAACAGTCAGGATCATTAATATTTACGCCCCCGATATTTGCATATGCCAGCTCATGTTCAAGGCATTAGACAAGGGCAGAACATCTGGATCTGTGCACAGCTGAATAATCATCATAGGTAAGCAAGCAAGAACAATAGCGAAAAATGGCAGATGGAGCAATAATAACTGACATGATCCATGATATCATGATATTTTTAGTGATATTTGTGAATTGTCTTTCTAAATGTTTCGTTAGCATGTTGCTAATGTACTGTTAAATGTGGTTAAAGTTACCATTGTTTCTTACTGTATTTACGGAGACAAGAGCTGTCGCTATTTTCATTTTTAAACACTTGCAGTCTGTATAATTCATAAACACAACTTCATTCTTATAAATCTCTCCAACAGTGTAGAATTAACCCGTTAGCCACGGAGCACAGCCTCAAACTCATTCAGAATCAAATGTAAACATCCAAATAAATACTATACTCACAGGAATTGATGTATGCATGATGAACACTTTGTAAAGATCCATTTTGAGGGTTATATTAGCTGTGTGAACTTTGTGTTTGCTGTTTAATAAGGCAGTTGAGAGCTCACGGGGGCGGGGGAGCGGGAGATTTAAAGGGGCTGCACGCTTAAAGGTACAATATGTAAAATTTTTGCAGTAAAATATCCAAAAACCACTAGGCTAGTGTTATATATTATGTCCAGCTGATTACAAACAATATCTCTAATGTTTTCAACTACTTGTAAATCATGAGAAAATTCCCATTCTAAACGGTGACACGGGGCAGTGCAGTCGCCTGTCAATGACGCAGTTACCTTTGTTACCGCCTTTACTGACGTAGAAGCCACATGGCAACAGTGCCGTGGACAAATGCGGAAGTAGAGTCTAGCGTCCAGCAAACCACTAGCTTGCTTCAAGCAGTTCCTTATTTACTTCTTGCACGTTTTATGGTGGATTGTGTTACTTATTTGTGGACTATAATTACTGTTTACCATCTGCCGCTGGTTCTGTCGACAAGCCAGCTCCCGTAAACTCATGACCGGAAAAGCGGAAGCGGCGCCGGCGACTGTGTCATAATAAAAGTCACGCTGCTCGTGAGGCGTGTGTTGATCAATCGCTCCAGCTCCTCGTTCAGCTCCCACAACACTCGGTCCTGCTCTGCTTCATACTACAGTAACGTTAATAATCACATCCACGAACATGAGTTCTTCCAGACTCCAATCCCTATTCTTTTGCACCGTCCGTTGAGATGGAGACCACATGTCCCAAGTTTCCGCTCTAAAACTTGGCGTCATCAAACTACGCCTTTGTTTTGAATAGGCCTCTAGCGGAAACAAATATCACAAATTGTACCTTTAATCGGTACATATGTAATAATGGCTCAAAATAGGCAGTTAAAAAAATTCATAAAAAAAAATATATGGGGTATTTTGAGCTGAAACTTCAGACACATTCAGGGGACACCTTAGACTTATATTACATCTTTTAAAAAGGGGTTCTAGGGCACTTTTAATTATGTGGCGTTTACAAGGCGGATATCTGAAACCATTCAGCAGTGCATAATTTCAAAATCATGTGACTTCTGGAAGAGAGGCGTACGCACGTTTTTTTTTTATGTGTACGTTCGTTCTCTGAATCACACGTAGGCACATTTGAGAAATGATCGTAAGATCAAATGTAGGACGGTTTCTACACAACATTTTATAAAGGAGGCCCATTAAAACAAAGTCATATTATAGGCTGGACTGTTGCATTCTTCATTTTCTATGAAGTACCAAAATATTCATAAAGCTAAAGAGCACCAGTGTGGATTCAATGTTTGAAGCAGCAGCAGGACACAAGCTCAAACATGTCAAAAGCAGTTCAGCTATGCACACAGCACACTTATGAAATGACTAACAGCAGGAGGACACAAATTTATATATTTAAGATTTTTATTTCAGATGCTGATAGAAAATTCTCGTAATTATTACCCACATACATCAAATAAAACTTTTCTTTGATTTCAAAAAAAATCTTGCATAATTTCTAAAACTTTGGCATTAAAACAACAGGCATTATGAAGCAGGCACTTGGGCTGAACAAAGAAAAAAAAACTACAACAGTCAGACCTGAGGGCCGCGAAACCGTACGGACACAGCCGGATGCCATTTAAACAGATAACGACTTTTGGTCATGGAGCGTGTGGATATGTTACACAATTGAATAAAAGGTTATTTCATCCAACAAGGCGCAAGAACTATCATAGACACACATCTTGTTATTTTAAATATCTGCATTATAACATGTGTCTTGTCTTGGTTGTAAGGAAGGCTTTAGTTGATTAGGTTATACAGAGTATTGTTAAATCGTGGGATTGTAACAAAAACGATACTGATGCATAAAGAGGAAAAAATATGGAAGCACATACACAAAAGTACACACATACACAGTCTCGGTTTACCTTTGGCCACATTATACAGAGGCACAGCCACTCTGAAACAGGAGAAGGCTTATCAACTAAATAATTCACTCTCTCATTTAGATTAGACTCTGGACACACACAGACACACAAACACACACTATTTGGCCCGCTTCCCCTTATTTGCTTTTGGCCTCACTGCAGGTAAACGGGTAATATGAGAAGTGTGAGGTCTAAAAGGAATGATCTTAATGTCATAGCACAGGTGATGAAGAGCAGGACGATAGCATTAGTCAGACCAGTCATCATCACCAAACTCAGATGAATCATCCTCGGAGTCGCTGCACTCCACGGCAATGCGGCGGGACAGGATGGCTGCGACATCATTGCCCATGTGATCCCTCTTCTCCTGCTCTCGCTGCTCCTCCACCTTACGCAGGTTAAATCCTACACACACAATTACAGCAAGCTCAGTTAGATTTTAAGAAACATTACAATATGTTAAACCACAATATGTGAGATCGGATCACCTGAAACAGATGTATTCCAGATGGTCAGAGGTTTACATGCACTCAGTTATAATCAAGCTGCAACTTGTTTTGTGTAGTTTAAATACAGTCTTCACCTCTGTCCAAGTATACATGGCACAATATTTGAAGGATTAAACACACAACATGCGTCACCTCTGTTTTTAGGAGTGTGCACACAATGCCAAGGACAATTAGTCAGATTAATGTGTAAACATGCCATGCTACAACTGCATTATCTATATCCGTTAGTCAGACTTTGCAAAAAACGGAGTGATACAATATCAGCAAATTCGCATGACAGCTTGAACATAAGCAAAATCTGCACAGAGAACTTTTCCACCCTCACACGAAACTCAGGATCGAGTGGATTCCTATTGGAATGACTGGATTTCACTGCAAAATTTAAAGTGTTTTTGCAGGTTCTATGAAGGTTAAAAGCTTTTTAAAAGACCTTTTTAAGAAGACCAACAAAAGGACATTTATTAAATAAACTGAAGTGGAAATTATACATCAATAGGTTTTCTAAATATAATTGTCTAAGGTGAAACACAATGAGTTGTATTAGCAACACTTCAGAGTTTGAAAATACGATTTCTAACATATATCCTTTACGCACGTCCTGATATTGCGGAGTTAGATGCGTTTCTGGGTCAACATATTTTGTTTATCCTGGAACAACATTCTAGTCTGAAAATTTTGTCTTAACCCTATTCCAACCCCTACCCATAAGTTATCCCAAAAATCAGAGGGAAATGACAGATGAATAACACTGATGTAAAAGCACCTAAACTTGACATAATCTGTAAACTTGTCCCTCAAATCTGATTGGTTGATTTGAATGTTGTTCCAGGATCAACAAAAATGTTGACCAAGGAACATGTTGAACTCAGCAATATCAGGTTATGCATCCGTTACTTTTTAATTCATTTTAACAAAAATTAGCTTGAATCGCTTTGCTCTCAACCACTAGAACATGGAAAACTTTTACTGTAACTTCTGATCTCACTTCTGATCGTCTTTTTTCCCCCCAGTACAAAAATCTAAATAATCTTAAATCAAGATACATTTACTTGACATGAAAAATGACACAAAATATGAAGAAATTTACCAAACTGAAGTGAGTCTGTGATTAAAACAAGAACAAATATCTGCCAATAGGCACAGAAAAAATTAAAGGATCAGTTCACTTCAGAATTAAAATTTCCTGATAATTTACTCACCCACATGTCATCTGAGATGTTTACATCTTTCTTTCTTCTTTATTAAGGTTAAGGAAAACATTCCAGGATTTTTCTCCATATAGTGGACTTCACGGGTTCAATGGGTTGAAGGTCCAAATGTCAGTTTCAGTGCAGATTCAAAGAGCTCTACATGATCCCAGATGAGGAATAAGAGTCTTATCTAGTGAACGATCAGCTATTTTCTAAAAAAAAATCTAATTTTCAATCTCATTTCAAATCTTAATCTCATTTTGTGCGACATTGTTGTGTTACCTTTTTTTGTCAAGGCCGTTTGACTTAGTCTTTGCACGTTCGCTTTGTAGACACTGGATCTGTACGTTCTCCTACGTCACATGTGACCTTTCTAATGTGATTACGCAATGCGCGGAGCGTCACAGAGCAATGCAAGATGAGCATTTGTGGTTAAAAAGTATATACATATTTATTTATTTATTTTTTAGAAAATGACCGATCACTTCATTCCTCGTCTGGGATCATGTAGCGCTCTTTGAAGCTGCACTGAAACTGGCATTTGGACCTTCAACCCATTGAACCCCAGTTAGGTCCACTATATGGAGAAAAATCCTGGAATGTTTCCCTTAAAAACCTTAATTATTTTTCGACTGAAGAAAGAAAGACATGAACATCTTGGATGACATGGGGGTGAGTAAATTATCAGGAAATTTTAATTCAGAAGTGAACTAATCCTTTAAGACCTTTTAAGATCTGCAGAAACCCTGATTTAGCTGAGTAACGGTAAATGTGACGCACCTTGAAGTGTGTACATGACATTTAAATGATTGTTTCATCTGACTAAATTAAGAGTATGTAAATGTATCTAGTTATGTTACCTTGACGGATGGCTGAAAGAAGGTCACTGCGAGCGTCACCCTGGGCTGGAGCAGGCTGGGCTTTGGGTGCGGCGGGAGCATGACCTCCTGCTGAGGGAGGCGGGGCTGGAGCAGAGGGTGGAGGAGGACCTGGAGGAGGTGGTGGAGGGGGAGGAGGAGGTGGTCCACCTGACATGGGTGGTGGAGGAGGAGCTGGAACACCGGATTCCATGGGTGGTGGAGGTGGGACAGATGCAAAATTGTTGGAGAATGGAGGAGGAGAGGGGGGTGAATCAAAACCTAGCGGTGGTGGAGGTGGCATCATGCCACCGGGAGGTGGAGGTGGTGGCGGCGCCAGAGGAGGAGCCACAGTTGGACGGCCTGGAGAAGAAGGCATCGTTGGTGGAGCTGGAGGAGGATGACTGGGGCTTAAAAGACTGTTACGCTTTGGAGGCGCACCACCAGATTCATTAGACCTGGAAGAGAACAAGCGTTCGTCAGCTCAGAAATGAACCTGCATCTAATACTCAACAACAGGGAGATCGTAGGCTATTTTAAGACACTCACGGTATGTCTGGAGGTGGTGGTGGTGGGAAGTCCTCTTGCATTGGAGGCGGGAGAGGAGAGCCGGGATCATAGCTGTAGGAGTTAGTGCTTTGGTCCAAATACCCATCAGAGTGATTAAAGCCATCATCACCAGAGCCAATACTGCCGTTCAACATTTCTGAGGAGTTACTGTTAGAGATGCATACATTATAATATTAAACGTACATAGACATCAATAGTAACCTCTAAAGGCCCCAATATACTTCAAACGTAATTGAAGATTGAACTGATGTGACGTCATTTCATTTTGTGCTCTTTTTGGAAGTTTGAAACGGCTTGCCAAAGCGAACTTTTTAGGTAGTTCGCTTCAGCTGCAAAACACCCTCATGCCACCATTGGTCCGTGATGGTAACATAATAGAAGGTGTGTGCTGAGGCTCCGCCTTCATTTGCGTGGAAGATTTCTCTGACTCATTTGATCTGTAGAGTTCGTTGAGGTAAGATCTCCGCGGCTGAAAACATGAACACACAGGATAGCCGCTTTATAGTACAAAATTAAGTTGTGCTTCTGATGAGGCACTGACACTGTTTTTTGTGTTTGATACCGTAAAAAGCTGCTTGCTTTTAAGCAATCTATAGACCAATTTGGTGTTTGCAAACAGCGATGACGTTTTTTTATGGGCGGAGCCTACCTGGTTGCAGAAAATGACAGTTGAGCAGTAGCAGTCTATGGAAGCCACGAAATAAAAGAATTAAAAAAAGTTAATTTCGAGTTTATATCTCACATTTCTTACAAATAAAAACAGAATTGTGAGATATACTCGTTATCCTGTCTTTTCTGAATTGCAATTTATCCTGCAATTCTGACTTTTTTCCCTCAGAATTGTGAAATAAACTCACAATTGCGAGTTATAATGGCCGAACTGGGGAGTCATAAACACGCAAATACAAGAAAAAAAGTCAGAATTGTGAAATAAAAATTTTATAGACTATGTTTAAAAGTTATCTATGTAAAATGTTATAGGTTTAAATATTATTTCATGCTGTAACTGCTATGTATGTATGTCCTCTGAACTGCATATGTGAATATTAAAGCGGGAATTTGATGTAAACAGTAAGTCTACATGTAGACTTACTGTTTACATCAAATTCCTGCTTTAATAGTAGACTAATCCTTGCAGGTGTCATCAGTCCAGTCTGTGAAACGTCTCTGTTTAGCTTCAAAGGACGTTTTCAATGATGGTTTTCTTTAAAAATGAAGACTATATTTTTTGCATTCCGATTCCAACATCCAGAGGCACAACAAAACGTTTTTCTCTTATTCTGTGGATTTTGCACATTTTCCTCCAATTGCTACCGCTATTTTTCTGCAACCACTATGCGCGCGCAGCTGCAAGTGACGTTATTGTGACGTCTGCTCCAAAGAGGTCTATAGATTAAACATATATTCTATATGCTATATAAATAAACGTGATGTGACTGGAGTTCCAATTTGCAGAGCTTGTGCTAACATACCAATGTTATGATCAGACGCTTTTCTTATGCTTTCTATAAACAAAATGCTTGCTGTTTTTTCATTTTTGTTGTGTTTTGAGCACGTATTTACATATTCATCTAATCTTTGCTCTCAGCAGTGTGGGCGGTGTCAGATGTTCGATTACAGTATATCGCAGCTCACGCATTTCGAACTTCGTTTTACCCCTATACAAAGAACTTCGCTTGAAGTATATCGGGGCCTTAACAGTTGTTTTAATTACCCCATGCCATCGTTTTTGGGGACAACAAACTCCTCCCCCATTTTCCGGCGTTCCCATTCTTCTTTACGGGTTTTGATTTTGCGAGGGTTCAAGTTCCTTCGATTAGGATTGTCGTCTTTCTTCTTCTGCTCTCAAAAAAAACACAGAAATACAATAACACAAACACGTTAAAGAAGCTTGTGCATTCTGACAGGTATTTTAAGGTGGTGTACTTGCATCTCTCACCTTGTGCCTGCGTTTCTCTTTTATAATGTCCTTGGTATCTTGAAGCATTTTCTCTTTCCAAAGGTCAAAGAAATAAGACGGATCAGTGTAGAACTTCAGAGCCTCCTTACCATCCTCCCTGGAAAACAGAAAACACTTTAAATCATGTCAAACACTTAAAACACTCAAAATAAAGCTCAATGTGCTCTGATTGGTCGGATGGATCAGTGTGTCGTGATTGGTCAACCACTTTGGGTGTGTTTGGGAAATGTCAACACAATACTAACTAACTCAACCAGGCTCCGCCCCTTTATTCTGCATATGCCTTGGGCGAAAATCATTTAAATGAGGAATATAGTGACGTGTTCGTTCCTGAAAGAAACTGAAGGCTACAATGGAGGCGTTTCAGGGAGTTCAGAAACAGTGACACTGATATAGAGAATAACTCCTGTTGGAGGGACTTTGAGCATGAAAAAGGTCTGCAAAGTTACAAACAGCAACATTACACACTAAAGAAAGTTGAACATGTAAATAAGCAAAATAGGTCCTCTTTAAAGTTAATTTAAATGAAAAAACGACATCAGTTTGCCTTTATTCGGTCGGTAAACGGTGGTCAGATGCGTGTTAATGTGTATACCTGTAACAGCTCAGGTTGTTGAGGGGGGGTGGCTCGTTGCAGGTCAGATAGGTCTCATGGATAGGCTGTGGTAAGGACAACCTAATGAAGAGCTGCTGATCCTGGATGAAATTGGAGTGGAAGGCTTTGCGGCTGGTGATTGCCTGAAGAGAAACTGGAACGAGAAAGCAAAAATAGGAGAAAGGGAAAGATAATGACATTTAGAATAAATTCATCACTGTTCAAAGACCACAAATTAAAGGCCTGTTCACACCAAAAACAATAACTATAAAAGGTAACTATAACTATATTAGAGTCCACACCAGACGACAATACTGTTCAGAGTATTCTTAGTGCAAATTTGTCATCTGCTACTCTAAATGCTCAAGATCTTTAAAGTCTGGTGGATTCTGATTGGCTGTCAACGTTTTAATCATTCATCAGCTGAAAAAATTTGTTCTGAAAGTGATTCAAATGATATTGTGCTGTTATCATTACATTTGTGGTGAGGACTCTGCTATTATTCTACATCTTTATCATTATCGTTGTAGTTATCATCCTTTTAGTGTGAACGGTTCACACTGCACATAGATCCGATCTTTTTGACAACAGTCATTTTGCATGTGATAATATCAAATTGTTTTGCTTTAGTAATGACTATAATGCATAGTGAGTGGATGGGGAAAGACAGGATGAAAAACCACTAAACCACTAATTTTGCCTCTGCTCTTGACATGATGCTTGAGTGCATCAGACAACGTCAGAGGCATTCATGTACTATTAATACAGTACATCAATGCAGTGAATGCCACATATGTACAAAAATGAGTGTATTCAGATACAGTTATAGATACTACTGCACTTTGTGTATTGCATGACAGTGAAACTTTAAAAAAGCACTTGAAATATGATCTGACAGTTCATACTGAAAAGCATTTCACACCACAGACTTTTAAATCAGATTTAGTTTGGATTGGGTTTGTAAAAATCAAATTTCACACTTTTTTGCAAGAGTAAAACAACTAAACAGAGTTGGATATGCATAAATAATGAGAAAAAATAATTCATTAATAAAAATAAAATAACACAAAAGAGCTAAACAAAAAGTTAGATATGTAAAAAAAGTAAATGCAAAGAAAAATAAATAAAATAATAATACAAAACAACTAAACAAAAGAGTTGAATACACACACAAAGAAACTGAACAGAAAAATAAATATATAACATAATATTACAAAAGAAAAACAAAAGTTGAATATGGGGGAAAAAATTTATATACTACAAAACAACTAATTGAACACATACATACATGCATAATGCATGCACTGAAATTAAAATTTTGGCCAAAACCAATAATCGATAATTCTTTATATTTGAAAGCTGATAACCAATATATTGGCAGATAAATATAAATCCACACAATCAAAACAAAAGTCTCACCATTAAAATCTATGTCCCAAGCACACAATGATTATTGTTCTCATTATAACATTATGTAGCCTATATGACAGACTTGCACTGTACATGTTGCACTTAACTGTATTTTCCCTTTTGAAGTGATTTCAATTACATTTCAAGCAGTTCAAAACCATCATGGTGAACAGCATCTGAAGTGTCTCAGCTGAAGGAAATAATCTGTTATTTATCGGCTTTAATATTTTCTTATCAGGCCGATAACGATAACATTAAAAATGAACATATATCGGCCGATATATCTTGTGCACCATAAGCAGCTGGAATCAAACCTAATGCAAAATTAACAATTCTGTTTTCTGCAACAAACCAATGTGGTCCAAAAAGAATTTTATTTTATATGACTCATAAGCCCCATAAATTAATGAAATGCCTGGATAATAACCCAGTCTGTATCTTACCTTCCTCTTCTTTAGGGTCCAGCTGGGTGACTTTGACCTGCAGCTTGTCCACTCTCTCTCCCAGCGTGTTGACCCGTTCGGCAAACGAGCTGGCTTGAATAAACAGTTCGCCGAACACATCCTCTGCATACTTGCCTATGATTAAACAACACGTTAAAAGCAGAAACACACAACTGATTTTCTTCTGTAAACACTCCATTACACAAACACTTACTAAGTGATCCGAGCTGGCGAATGATGTTGGCAAGTGTGATGTTGGTCACACACTCCAGTTCACTCTTGATCGTATTTGGCAGTGTCTGGCGACAGAGGTGCCTAGGTTCGATGTTTCGCGTCACCAAAGGCATTATGGGAGCTTATCAGTCACCTTCCTCTTTTAGACAAAAAAAATAAAAAATTCACATACACAATGCATTATGGATACTGTTGTTAGCTGGGCTGGTAGGATCTATAACACACTGCTGCTCTTTTTATAGTCAGATTGCACATATCACACACACTCACACACACAGCCGTATATGTGCTCAAAGCAGAACCAAAACTGCTGCTGTGTTTCTTTTGCCAAGACGCAACTTATAGCCTAATTTCTGCAGTTGAACACAAGCAAGCAACTACCCTTTAACTTTTCTTGTTTTCGGGGTCTGAAAGTAAATACTACACCAACAGTACATACTATACTATACAATATACAGTACTACACTAATACATACTTTTAGTAAATACTACACCATTACACAAAAAAAAATGTTCAGTTACTTTAATAAAGTTGTTCTATATAAAAAGTATATTTAAAAAAAGAGTTTCCGTTGTGGTTTTTACAGGTCACACACACTCACACACACATACATACACATATTTATATTTATATATATTTATATTATATATTATATATATATATATATATATATATATATATATATATATATATATATATATATATATATATCACTGCCCTCCAAAAGTTTGGAAACGCCCTAGAAAAGTGGGGTTTTGGACAATATTGGCATGAATTCTTTTTAATTTGTGATAATTTTGCACTGATAAGGGACAACACAAACTACAAAAACATTTTATTACATAAACAGTTTATACATAGAAAAAACGAAAATTTTAAATTCCTTTGACATGTATATATTGCCATTATTATGTAATCAAAATGAAAATTATTATTGCTGGTCTTCAATGATAATGTCTAGTTAATGTAATGTATTTGCACCAAAAAATTATAAGGATTTATGTTGATATCATCCAAAATCATACTTTGCCAGGGGTGTTTCCAAACTTTTGGAGGGCAGTATTATATATATATATATATATATATATATATATATATATATATATATATATATTTATATATATATATATATATATATATATATATAAATATATATAAATAATTACACACAGTAGTGGCCAAAAGTGATATGGTTTTTAATGACCCTACAAGTTTGATTAACCAAATTATGAGGAAATTATTTTATATATGAGGATAGAACAAAACAATACACTTGATCAAGGTGTTTAAAAAAATTATTAACAAAATGCATAGAAAAACAATAAGCACACGGACTTCTTTATAATAAGTTATTCATATTTTGTTGGTTCTCTCTTGTTAAAGCAGGTGTTCATAATTTTTTTGCACCACAGCCTGGCCAAAAATTATGCATACACAATTTGTCAGGTTTCATTGATAAATAAATAATAATAAAAAACAAATAAAACAATTGACTCCAAGCATAACTACGCAATAAGCTTACAAATAAATGAAGATGTATTTTTTTTTAAAGTCCAGGTTTGACATCACTTTTAAGAATGTTAAATATTGGATTCATTTTACACATTTAAATCATATAATTCTGGAAAGAGTCAGGAATTAGTGGCTGAGCACGAAGGAAGACTTCCTACATTGGGAGGGAGTGGAGCCTCACAACATACCAGCCTAACTATGTTTATGGAAATAAAGATAAGATCAAATCAAAGCTGTTCCCGGCAAACTGATGTCTAGTTCAGAAGTAGACGCTATGGTGATATCAGAATGACACAGGGTTATTTGTCACGAGTGTTTAAAAAAGTTTCAAAAACTAGCAGCGGAGGCCTAAACTCTCTGTGAAGAGCAGGAAGTGATTAGCGTTAGCTACAAACTGTCAACTCGCCAACAGCGACTCTTTCACATATAAAGTACTTCACAGTCTTACCTGGATATTTGTAAAAAATTGGCCGTAAATGCCGACGTCTTCTGGCTTCTCAACTACCTCAGCAGTACCATTCCCTGAGTTTAATGCCGTCCATAATTTTCTGAGCCGACAAAATGTCTACAAGTACTGTAACAAGAGCTGTATGGCAGCGACAGTTCGGTCCGCATTTTGGTAACTTTTCATTGGACGGCGCGTGTTAATCCAAAGATTCGATTGGCTGTTGAGTCTGTCAATCACAGAAAAGGGGCGGATATGGAAACTGGAATCTTTGAAGCGCAACTCCACCCTAAAGGCTTGAAAACATCTGTTTTGAGAGAGGAAGGCTAATTCCTGAACGTCGGGCCAGTCCGAACAAATCCGAAACATGGCGAAATTCAGAGAACACCAAGTGGGACTATGATTTTTGTGTGTGTGTGAATCAGATGATTTCATTGCTCACTGAAGAACATATAACAACTTTTGTTGTGTATATTTTATTTCATATTAAACAATGCATTTGTAAAAATATTGCACGTAGCCCTATTGTATGAAAATTACTTTAAAGTGAATGTTATATGACAATTAAAAAATTAATTGTGCGCACAATGCAGTACCGTTCACAACCACTAGACGGCATTTCTTAGCATGTACACAGAAACAAATCCTATGCAACTTTACCTCTTTAAAATGTGATGTATATTTGTATGCATTTTACATGTCAACTTCATTAAACAACCCTGCTTTTGTTTAAAGTTCTCTTAGACACATCTATCATAACCTTTTTCAGTTTTGTGTCCATAGAGTTTTTGCAGTTGGTTATCTGGCCTGCTCTCTTGTCCTTATCCAGCTGAGTGTGTATGAGCTGTGTGAGTTGGCCAGTTTGTGTCTCAGCACTATGTGTCCCGGTCCATGTGCGGAATGCACGAGTTGGAGTCCTGAGATGCGGACGGCTTTCAGTACACTGTACCAAAAACGCACCACCTCCTCTTCATTTCCACCCACCTCAAACCCCGCCCACTGCAGATGAATGGTCAGAATGAGCTGATTGATCCTTTTGAGAGTTCCATCCTTAATCCAGCTTTCTAAAATGCGCCATTCGGCGCTCTCCAAATCCATACGCAGGACATCCACCTACACAAACAGACACTAAATGAATGTGACATTTTGAGATCAAGCAAAAAAAAAAAAAAAGAGATCACTCTTCAAAAATTTTGCATTGGTATAAAATCTGACCAAAGATTAAATAGAATACACAAACATCGATCAGACATAACATTACGAGCACTGACAGGTGCAGTGAATAACGGCACTATATTAGGCAGCAAGTGAACATTTTGTCTTCAAAGTTGATGTGTTAGAAGGAAAAATGGGCTTTGAGTGAGTTTGACAAGGGCCAAATTGTGATGGTTAGACGACTGGGTCAGAGCATCTCCAAAACTGGGTGTTCCCGGTCTGCAGTGGTCAGAATCTATCAAAAGTGGTCCAATGAAGGAACAGTGGCGACAGGGTCATGGGTGGCCAAGCCTCATTGATGGCTGGCCCGTGTGGTCCGATCCAACAGACGAGCTACTGTAGCTCAAACTGCTCAAGAAGTTAATGCTGGTTCTGATAGAAAGGTGTCAGAATAGAACAGTGCATCACAGTTTGTTGCGTATGGAGCTGCATAGACCAGTCAGGGTGCCCATGTTGACCCCTGTCCACTGCTGAAAGAGACAACAGTGAGCATCAGAACTGGACCACGAGCAATGGAAGAAGGTGGTCTGGTCTGATGAATCAGGTTTTCTTTTACATCACATGGATAGTCGGGTGCGTGTGCATCACTTACCTGGGGAACACATGGCACCAGCTGCACTATGGGAAGAAGGCAAGCAGGCAGTGTGATGCTTTGGGCAATGATCTGCTGGGAATCCTTGGGTCCTGCCATCCATGTGGATGTTACTTTGACACGCACCACCTTCCTAAGCATTGTTGCAGACAATGTAGAGCCTTTCATAGAAATGGTATTCCCTGGTGTCTGTGGCCTCTTTCAGCAGGATAAAGCTCCTGACACAAAGCAAAAATGCTTCAGGAATGGTTTGAGGAGCACAACAACGAGGTGTTGAACTGGCCTCCAAATTCCCCAGATCTCAATCCAATCGAGCATCTGTGGGATGTGCTAAACAAGTCTGATCCATGGAGGCTCCAACTCACAACTTACAGGATCTGCTGCTAACATCTTGGTATCAGATACCACAGCACACCTTCAGGGGTCTAGAGGAGTCCATGCCTCGACGGCTCAGTAAAAGGGGGACCAACACAATTTTAGGAAGGTGGTCATAATGTTATGCCTGATCGGTGTACTGTATATATCTTATTATAAGTCACTTTTGCCCTTCTGTGAATATAGACTTAAGTACATAAAGGCAGAACTTCAGTGAGTGTGAAATTATTTGTGTAGGAGAATCAGAAATCTGAATGAGTGTATTTGGGTGTAAGTACCATGGTGTGGCCCAGGGACTCCATAATGTCAAGCAGCCTGTGCTGTATATTACCCACAAGGCCTGCTTGTGAGTGACTGCGTGGGTTTCTCCAGTCTAACCAAGCCCGATGATTCTTAATATATGCAGGATCTCGACCCCCTCGACCGCTGGGGTCAAAGCGATGAATCTCACACCCCGCGTACAACATTGTGTCTAGAAATGCAGCATCCTTCCCATCCAGACTATGAAGATAAAGACAAAAGATTCCGTTCATTTTGGAACAGCCTGAAACATCCCAATGAACAGTCCAACCAATTACTGTTTCCCTGCATCAGTCATGACATGTCGAGGAAAAGAGCTACAGAATCTGGGGCAAGCTTCAGTTTTGTTGTTGTTGGTTTTTTTTTTTTTTTTGGGAGATTAGATACAACAAATCCCACCCTTCCAGCTTAACAAAGAAACAAGGAACCCTTAATGGCTGACATGCTTTGAAATGAACAAGTCTAGTCTTAAATGTGCTGGCTTTTTTAAAGAAGTCCAAACAAAAGACACTGAGCTACCTTAAACATACCTCAAGAACAAGCACAAAAAATATTAACACTGTCAGATATTGTTTTAAAATCTGCATGAAATGTTAATGATTTTACTGATCTTCCATACCTGATAATTTTCAATAAAAATCTCATACATGTAACTCAATTTACGGTTGAAACAGACCTATCTCTGGTTTCTCTAATCATTTATTCTGCTTGAACCCCTTAGCCTTGGTTCCCGAAGTATTTTTCCTATACATTTTTTTCCATAGGGATTTTTAAAAATGTCTTTGTTTGAGAGTTATTAGTTATAAAACAAACCAACCAGCTACGAGGTGAATCACAACATTACAAACCTTGATTTGAAGCAAAAAAATACTTGAAAATCAAATGAAAAGGCAAGACTGTTTACTTAACAACTTTAAAGGGTTAGTTCACCCAAAAATGAAAATTCTGTCATTTATTACTCACCCTCATGACGTTCCACACCCGTAAGACCTTTATTAATCTTCGGAACACAAATTAAGATATTTTAGTTCAAATCCGATGGCTCCGTGAGGCCTTCATAGGGAGTAATGTCACTTCCTCTGTCAAGATCCATAAAGGTAACGTTACTAAAAACACATCTAAATCAGTTCATGTGCGAACAGTCGTTTAATATCAATATTATAAAACGACGAGAATATTTTTGGTGCGCCAAAAAAAAATAAAAAAATAACGACTTATTTAGTGATGGCCGATTTCAAAACAATGCTTCATGAAGATTCGGAGCGTGTGTATCGAATCTGTAGTTCGGAGCGCCAAAGTCACGTGATTTCAGCCGTTTGGCGGGTTTGAACCGCGATCCGATTCATGATTCGATACACTGATTCATAACGCTTCGATGCTTCCTGAAGCAGTGTTTTGAAATCGGCCATCACTAAATAAGTCGTTTTTTTGGCGCACCAAAAATATTCTCGTCGCTTTGTAATATTAATATTAAACGACTGTACGCACATAAACTGATTTAGATGTGTTTTTAGTACCTTTATGGATCTTGACAGACGAAGTGACATTACTCCCTATGAAGACCTCACAGAGCCATCGGATTTGAACTAAAATATCTTAATTTGTGTTCCGAAGATTAATAAAGGTCTTACGGGTGTGGAACGACATGAGGGTGAGTAATAAATTACAGAATTTTCATTTTTGGGTGAACTAACCCTTTAATGAGGGAAAAAAAACTATAAACCATTGAAGCATTGAGAATGACATAATCAACATTAAAAATGTGGATAACTATTAATTTAATGATGTAGATTATGCATATGGAAACAATATTTTACATTTCAAAATATGCCAAACTTTTACATTGCAAAAGTGTGCCAAACTTTTTTTTGCGCACAAAAAGTATTCTTATCGCTTTATAATATTAAGATAGAACCACTGAACTCACATGAACTTTTCAAATGTGTTTTTAGAACCTTTTTGGACCTTTGGACCAATAGAGGACTCACTGAGTCATCGGATTTCATCAAAAATATCTTAATTTGAGAGTGAGTATAAATGACATTATTTTCATTTTTGGGTGAACTAACCCTTTAAAAGCGATTATTTAAAATAATCAGTTGAAATAATGCAGACCGATGTCTTCAATAAAAGCACAGATTAACAAACTCGTAGCTCATAGTAGGTTAAAGCTTTATAAGTTAGCATTAGAAATCAATTTGCCTATGGAAAATAAATGGGATTTTTACTTCCAGTAAGTTTGCATTTAGATCTCCCGCTATCTAGTCAGAAACTGATGGATGGAAGTTGCAACCCACCCTACATTTTTTTCTTTTTATTAGAATATACATTTTATTTGGATGCACAGCACAATATGTTGCCAGTTTCATTTTAAAAAGAGATAACTTGCATTTTTGGGGAAAGCTTCAATTAAATAAGCATTTTTGGGGGGTGGCGTCCCCCTCGGTAGGAATCAGAACTTAATCTGCCTTAATTTTATATACATGTCTACCTGAATGAGTAGGCCACACAGCCTCTTTTGCCCTTCCAGTGGTCGATGCATAAAACATCAGAGTGATCCGGAAAGTGTTTAGATTGATTCCCATCTGAATCCTGAACCACAGAGCAGTTCACCTGCAGAGTTTGAAAGCAAAACTCCAGATATCTCGCTTTGGAAGTCCATTTTTATACAAACACGATTACAAAAAAGTTGGGACACTGTACAAATTGTGAATAAAAACCGAATGCAATGATGTGGAAGTTTCAAATTTCAATATTTTATTCAGAATACAACATAGATGACATATCAAATGTTTAAATTTAGAAAATGTATAATTTTAAGGGAAAAATAAGTTGATTTTAAATTTCATGGCATCAACACATCTCAAAAAAGTTGGGACAAGGCCATGTTTCCCACTGTGTGGCATCCCCTCTTCTTTTTATAACAGTCTGCAAACGTCTGGGGACTGAGGAGACGAGTTCCTCAAGTTTAGGAATAGGAATGTTGTCCCATTCTTGTCTAATACAGGCTTCTAGTTGCTCAACTGTCTTGGATCTTCTTTGTCGCATCTTCCTCTTTATGATGCGCCAAATGTTTTCTTTGGGTGAAAGATCTGGACTGCAGGCTGGCCATTTCAGTACCCGGATCCTTCTTCTACGCAGCCATGATGTTGTAATTGATGCAGTATGTGGTCTGGCATAACCCTAACCCTAACCCTGAAAGTGATGACGTCTGGATGGGAGCAGATGTTGTTCTAGAACTTGGATATACCTTTCAGCATTGATGGTGCCTTTCCAGATGTGTAAGCTGCCCATGCCACACACACTCATGCAACCCCATACCATCAGAGATGCAGGCTTCTGAACTGAGCGCTGATAACAACTTGGGTTGTCCTTGTCCTCTTTAGTCCGGATGACATGGCGTCCCAGTTTTCCAAAAAGAACTTCAAATTTTGATTCATCTGACCACAGAACATTTTCCACTTTGCCACAGTCCATTTTAAATGAGCCTTGGCCCAGAGAAAACGCCTGCGCTTCTGGATCATGTTTAGATATGGCTTCTTTTTTGACATATAGAGTTTTAGCCGGCAACGGCGAATGGCACGGTGGATTGTGTTCACCGACAATGTTTTCTGGAAGTATTTCTGAGCCCATGTTGTAATTCATTACAGTAGCATTCCTGTATGTGATGCAGTGCCGTCTAAGGGCCCGAAGATCACAGGCATCCAGTATGGTTTTCCGGCTTTGACCCTTACGCACAGAGATTGTTCCAGATTCTCTGAATCTTCAGATGATATTATGCACTGTAGATGATGATAACTTCAAACTCTTTGCAATTTTTCTCTGAGAAACTCCTTTCTAATATTGCTCCACTATTTTTCGCCGCAGCATTGGGGGAATTGGTGATCCTCTGCCCATCTTGACTTCTGAGACACTGCCACTCTGAGAGGCTCTTTTTATACCCAATCATGTTGCCAAATGACCTAATAAGTTGCAAATTGGTCCTTCAGCTGTTCTTTATATGTACATTTAACTTTTACCTGTCCCAACTTTTTTGGAATGTGTAGCTCTCATGAAATCCAAAATGAGCCAATATTTGGCATGGCATTTCAAAATGTCTCACTTTCAACATTTGATATGTTATCTATATTCTATTGTGAATAAAATATAAGTTTATGAGATTTGTAAATTATTGCATTCCTTTTTTATTCACAATTTGTACAGTGTCCCAACTTTTTTGGAATCGGGTTTATAATATGCACCTTCATATTATGTAAGACAAGAATGATCGAGCCAGGAGGCATTAAAGTAAGTTAGTACCTCTGTTGTGGTGATGAACTGAGTAAGACGCAGCAGCTCTGCAAAAAACGAGGGTTGTTCTGATGCCCATGGCTGCAGTATCAGCTCTCTAGCTGCGGCCTGTAAACACAAACACAAACATCTTTCTCTCATCTTGGCCAAATTTCAAATGCACATACAAAAATGTGAAAACAGGGATGCAGTGGAGGAGGGTCAGGTCCAATAGCCACTATGCTTCAGGCAGGAGAAGTTTCAGCTTGTTCAGGGTCACAGAATGTGCCCTTTTGAAACCAGAGGTTGAACAAAAGAGAAAAGTTAGGCTGTTGGAAACTGAGCCTCTTCCAAAACATAAAACAACCCTGTTTAGTAACCATGGAGACAGTAGACTAGAGGAAGAGGGGATATGACTCACTGAGGAACTCACTGTTGTGGGGGCGGACAGTGAGACAAACAGAGAAAGGGAGAGTGAGAGACTATTTTTCAGGACATTTTTCCATGTTAAAGTGTCTAGGAGGGATCCCCGTGTATTTTGCCAAGTCACACATATGTTTTCCAAGCTGCAACAAATTTTAAAATTCAGCCTATTTACTAAGAGTCGCGTATCAGGAAGATCTGATAAAAACTGAAACATGAAAACAGATTACCTGAGGTCCTTTAAGCTCGTTTTCGTCTTCGTATCCTGTCAGTCTTGAATCCTCGTCAGTCCAGAGACTGCTTTCCAAATCATTTTTTCTAACCTCAGACGTCAGCAACTTGCCATCATTCTTCTCAATGCTTATGACAAGAAAAGCAGGATCGTCATCGCTCGTGCTGCTGTATGCGCGCGGCACCGTTAAACTAACCAGTAGTTGGACGAGCACTAGCACCGACAGACCTACAATAAATACACGGTGGGAAATGCCTCTTAGTCCGCTAAAGTTACTAGCTGCCATGCCTCTCCCCTCTCTCGAGCTTTGAGTGACCCGTGGGAGCGCAGACACCAGAAATGGAGAGTCGGCGCCACCGTGACTTTCTGGCTTGAGGGCTCGCGCTGGACACCATCAACAAATACCAGTGCGCGTGTGAGTCAAGTTTTCCAGCCAACGTTTCCCAAGAGAAAAGCAGGTTAATAGACATATTAAATAATGTTTTCATGAAAAAATAGGTTTGTGTGAATTGGAACAGGACAGATAATAGCAGTCACTGGAAGGAACCATTCAGACAGTCACGCGCGCACACCACCCCCGCGCGCGAACATATTTCACTACTATGTAGTAGTGTGGAAAAACAGCGCGTCAAATGAGTAGGATGTACAAATAGCCACACTTCATAATTCAGTAGGTGAGTAATACCATCATGACGTAGGCTCTGAAGTGTGCAGCCTGTAGCAATTAGAATTCAATTCGGATGCTGCTCATGATTATAAATCCTTCCTTTCACCTTTCAGTTAGGCTAACACTGTCAGGAATAGCTGCTATTTTTGTAAAATAGGCCCACTTGTGGTTTGCAACAACCACTTTAATAACAAAACGCCCATTTGCAGAAGAGATGGTGTTTCTATAGGGGAGAGTGGGGTAAGATGAGCCATTTTTACATATGTGGTCCTCAAGATAAGGGAAAATGAGGCAGAAGTACTATGAAAGTATGTTTACTATATTTTAAATGATCAGAATACATCTATGACAACGGGTTCTAAAAATATGTCTTATAAAAAAGTGTCCCTCTGGCTCAGTTTACCCCAGGTTAGGGGTAAGTTGAGCCGAGTCTGTATGGGTGTAAACTGATCATCTAGCTGAATCTGAATCAAACTCATGTGAAATTTTAAAGATAATGTACCTATTTTCAAAACTAATTTAATAATCAGATTTCCTTTTACAAATATTCTTTGTAAAAATATTTTACAATTTTTTTTTAAAGCTAAATTAAACAAAATAAAACCAACCAAATGAAGTTTAAATTTCAGTATGTTTAATTGTTTGTATTTCTGAAACAACATGTTGAACATCAAAGATGTAACCTTCCCATACACAGACTAAAACAGAGAGTTTGTTGAGTAAAATTAAATAAGAATGAATAAATGTCACTGAAACTAATAGACATTTTAGTCAAAAGGTTCTTGACATGGTAGTTTTTCTGCAATGTCGACCATGTTAGGCCATTTGAGAATACAGGTGGAAAGATATATATAATTAAACATCCTCTGGTTCATATCAGAGAAGGATTTGGTGTACTTGTACACTGTTGCTATCAAATAAACTCGAAAATAGAGATAAACTAAACCAGTTGCGTAATATCACATTGAAATGACACCAGTTTATACTTCAGATTTACCTTAAATTCATTGCCTTATGGTGGGGTTAAAATGTTAAAACGCTGGCTCAATTTACCCCACAGTATTTGGCTCACTTTGCCCCATAGCTGCCATTTTAGGAAAAGCTAGCTACCAATTCAGAATAATATTTAGCTAAATGACTTGCATGGTTTTATATGTTTCTAAATCGCCAATATGCATCATAAATTGTTTTAGACCTGGACAAATTTGCTTTGATGAAACAGCTATTACATCTATGTTAAAATTTTACTTTGACAGGCCAAAAACAGTTTTTAAAGTAAATAAGCGACTTACACTCCTCCCATGTGCTTTTCCTTTTCATAGTCTGGCAGAAATGATGGGTGGTTTTTGGATTTGGTTCTTGTTCCTTAACAAATAATTAATGTTTCTTAATTAACCATAACAAGTATAGGCCTATTTGCTAGTTGGTCTATTAAAGGGTTAATTCACCAAAAAATTTAAATTCTGTGATTAATTACTCACCCTCATGTCATTCCAAACTCGTAAGGCCTTCGTTCATCTTCGGAACACAAATTAAGATATTTTTGATGAAATCCGAGAGGTATATGACTCCTCCATAGACAGCAATTTAACCACCACTTTCAATGTCCAGAAAGGTACTAAAGACATTGATAAAAAAAAGTCTTAATTTCATGAATACTTTTTGTGCGCAAAAACAAAACAAAAATAAGGACTTTATTCAACAATATCTTCTCTTCTGTGTCATTCAGCGCTTCAAGTTCTACATCAGAACGCCAACTCAGTATTGGTCGACACTGATCAGCACGACGCATGCGTGTGATGCTGACACAGGAGCCGGCCAATATTAAGTCGATGTTCTGACATTGTAACAGTGTATACTGTGTGCTGCAATTGAGCATTTTTGTTGCATATATTTAAACATATGTGGCCCTGGACCACAAAACCAGTCATAAGGGTCAATTATTTTTAAATGTATTCATTATCCTAAAGCTGAATAAATAAGCTTTCCATTGATGTAAAGTTGATTTGTTATGATAGGACAATATTTGGCCGAAATACAACTATTTGAAAATCTGGAATCTGATGGTGCAAAAAAATATAAATATTGAGAAAATCGCCTTTAAAGTTGTCCAAATGAAGTCCTTAGCAATGCATATCCACTCACAAAGATACATTTTTGATATATTTATGGTACAAAATTGACAAAATATCTTCATGGAACATGATCTTTACTTAATATCCTAATGATTTTTGGCATAAGAAAAAAATCAATAATTGGACCCATACAATGTATCGTTGGCTATTGCTACAAATATACCTGTGCAACTTATGACTGGTTTTGTGGTCCAGGGTCACATATTATAAGCAATAACCAAGAAACAGGAGTACACTAATGCAGCCAGACAGTGGCAAGACAAATATCAAACTACTCAAATAGAGAACAAAGAGAA
Source organism: Chanodichthys erythropterus (assembly GCF_024489055.1). Lineage (NCBI taxonomy): Eukaryota > Metazoa > Chordata > Actinopteri > Cypriniformes > Xenocyprididae > Chanodichthys > Chanodichthys erythropterus. Next base: position 19,168,415 of record NC_090235.1, read on the forward strand.
TGGGGTAGTAAACAGATCAAGTCTCTTTCTTTCTTTTTATGTCTAACTTATGACTACATGCTCTTTTAGCATCCATAGGCCTAAAATATTTTATTAGATGATAAGCCATACATTTTTTTTTTTTTTTTTGATGCGCAATTGATCTTTTGAATATAACTAGCATAATTGTCCAATATTTTCACATTCTCAACACAGTGGGGCAGTGCAAGGATGAGAAATGAAAGTTTATGTTTCATACCACACACACACACACACACACACACACACACACACACACACACACACACACACACACACACACACACACACACACACACACATACAAACTGATCAATGAAAAATGTACACTATTCTCATGGCCTCCTTCACTCAGATTACTTCCTTTCCATAAATGTCATAATTCCCTTACAACCTTTTTATTCATTTCTCTGAAACCTCTGCTCGTGTCCTCATCTGAACTCATCTGAGCTCCTGTTAGAATGTCTGACGACAAAAGCACAATTGCCTCGTTCCAAATGCCTGAGTAGTGCTGCATGGCTGGAATGCAAAAGAGGCACCAAAACCACTCACACAAAAAGAATCATTTCGATACCATTTCAGAAATAAATGTTTTGGGATATAACATTATAATGAATGATCCAGTTTGATCGTGCTCATGCTGCACACATATACATACATTATATCAAGAGTAAATAATTTAAAGCATTTTTAAAAGGAATGCATTTTTTTTTATCACAAAAATGTAATTGGACAGTCATCTGAATGAGATTTGACACTTTTGTTAAACGTCTTAGTAAAGGTGATAATAACTGCAGGTTAATATCCATTGTATTTTTATTTTCCTGCTTGGCCAACAATGGACCTCATTTCATTTTCATCATATTTCCCCAACCACAGAGGAGAGGCAGGACGAAATTAAACAATGATCAGAACATAATGTGTATTTAAATATTTTCACCTCAGATACAGTATATGGAACAGACAGATACAATATTTCATCACAAAAAATCACTGTACGACACAGCGGACCACAAGAAATACGAACAGAGGGATGAAAGAAAAAGAGGAGGAGAATATGCATTGTCCACACCCTGAGCTTCAGGCCATCATATCCAGGGTGAAAAGTACCCTGGCCTCTAAACATCTTGACAAGGACAGCATCTTTCAGGGGCAGTGCATGGGTGTCTGTCCTCCTGTTATGATAAAAACACACAAATGAGAGTTGAATGTTGGGCACAAAGTGACCATGCTGCAGATCCAGAGCGGCGGTTGAAGGGATCAAATTTGGACACATTCCTGTGAGACCAGGCCAGGCCACTGATAAAAAAGATTACTTAAACTGTACTTGCACAAACCCAAGCTGAACAATTTAAAGCCACATAAAAGAACACATGGTATTTCCCTCATGTGTTCTTACAGCAGTTCCAAAACACTGTCATGACATTGCTGCTGTAACATATCTCTTTCAGCAGGACTCTGAGATTCAGTTGTTTTCATAGCAGTGAGCTCCTCAAGTGATCAAACCATTTGAGTAGCTTATGTACAAATGCTGTTTTTTTGTTTTGTTTTTTTAAAAAAATGTTGAACTTAAGAGTGAGAAGAGGGCAGAGTTTGTGCAGTCACTATTCATAGATGCTGAAGGAAGTGGACCTTTAGGATTAAGTAATCTCCCCAGTGACAAAATCAGAGGAGGCTTTGAGACTGAAACAGACAAAGAGGGAGCAAATTCAGGATGTAGACAAAAACCTTTTGTGTGGTCTCGTACATTGGTTGGGTTTTTGGGCATCAGTGAAATGTGAGTATGTGTGAATCACATTTGCACAGTTGCACTGTAAAAAGAAAGGGACAAGTTTGTTCCCTGCATTTCATCAAATTGGTTTCTTCGTGATACTAGCAGTGTCCATTCTTTGTTTAATAAGTCCCTAGCCCAAGCTGTGTAGCAATATTATTTTGCGAGACTGTCTTTTTGTGCGTGCATTTGCATTTGCAAGTCAGCGTATGAAAAGTATATGTTCATCACAATGTTTTGTGAGCACAGAGTATGTTTGTGTTCGTGCATGTGTTTCTGTGTCTGTCCATGTGTATGCATTTGGATCTTGATTGTCACTGCTGGAGAAGTCTTTATTTAGTCCATAGCTCTGAAACTCTTCAGTCTAACTCAGTAAGTCTCTTCCAAAGCTTATCCTTTAAAAAAGATTAAAAATATGAAAAGGGTACTGTCCATTTCATCTGTCAAGGGGAAAAAAAAAGAATAATCAAATGAGGGTTGGTCTCAATTCATAAACTTGTATCACAATATAGACTGTGGTAGCATTAAAGTATTTATGCTATCATCTTAACTATCTACCAGTATTTATGTCTTACCTCTTCAGCGATGCCATTAAAATTCCAACTACAGGCTGGTGACGGTGAAGCCTTCATCGCTGGGCTGGTCAAGAAGCTGGCAGAGTACCCCTCCCCGGGCTGTTTGGGGTGCATAACGGTGTCCAACGGGTGCATAGCTGTCCAAGTTACCATGGTAACCCATCTCATCGTGCTGAGGGGAAGAGTCCAGTGTCCCACTCACACAAGTTGACATGGAAGGACCTCTTTGTAAAGGGGAAGGGTAAGATGAATGGGATGGAACTCTCATCCCAGAGACCATCAGTGACATGTCCCGTTTGTGGGAGGGCAAAGAGACTGCTGGTGTTCGCTGTTCCTCATAATTTTGGGGACTGCCAGCGACACTTCCTCCTTGCCCATACCAGCAGGGAGAGCCACTGTAACTCGGGGAATCATACTGGGAGAACTGATCTTTAGGGACCCGATGTGGGCTCATGGCGGAACCACACTGCGGCAAGAGCCGAGGGGTTGGGGAGAGGGTTGGGCTAAAAGTCCTGGCAGCATGCCCATAAGTCTGTGAGGGAGGACCAGGTTTAGGATACTGCTTTAGGGCATCTGACTGATTTGATAAACTGGGGGACACAGAGGCAGAGTCTGGAGGATAGACATGAGCAAATCTCTCATCTGAGGAGGGAGTAGAAGTGTGGACAGAATATGGAGAGGGGTATTCACAGGACTCTGGGGCATGGCTAAGAGGTGATAGGCTACTACTATCTCCACTGTAGTAGTCCAATGTTTCTTGGTATAGACCCCCTGAGCACATCTGCCCTGAGCCTGACGGGGTGGAAGGCTTTTGAGATTTGGTTTTTGGTGGTGGGGGACGATCTCTTTGGCAAGGAGAGAATCCTCCCCTGCCTCTGGCTCCCCTGGGCTGTCTACCACCTGTAGCACTACGTTTTGGCCCTCCTTGCATAGGAGGACTGGCAGGTGAACCTGGGGGAACAGAGCATGCTTCCTTCTCATTGTGTGTCTCAGACTTTTTCCTTCGCCCACGACCTGGTTTTGCCCCCCCTTGGAATAGTACATTCTGACTCCAGTTGTAAGAAGGGCCTGCTGAATTCTCATTCCAGTCAAGCATTAGCTTCTCCAGGCTTGAAAGGCTAGACTGACCCTCAGGCATGGGAACATCCCTTGGGCGAAATGCTCCCCCCACAACACTCATCCCTCCTCCACCAGTGTGAGAAGAGTCTGAGGAGGATTCAGAGAGTGTGTCAAGGCAGGGGCGCTGTTTGGCTTTTTGGGGTGTGTAGTTTGAGATGTCCAGAATGTCTTTGGATTCTGATCCAGTTCCAGCTACCCCATAATCAGAGTAACCATGAAACTGATGAGTGCCATATGCATCACTACCCCAGTTATTTCCCCCTTGCCTGTATCCCCACTGAGCTGTAGAGGTGTATTGTCTGCAACCCTCAGGCGGAGAAGAGGTTAAGGAATATGGGCTGGACTTTGACACTGACATATAACTTCCACCTGGTGAGGTTGCGCCAGAGTCCCCTCGCTGTATGGTTGAATGGGGTGGGCCTGGATATCCACTATAACTGCGCTTGGCAGAACCCTGGTAGTTGGAATAACTCATCTGACACTGCGCAGAGGGAACAGAGGGAGTTTTTGTACCATATGTAAAGCTACAGTCACTTGGCCTTTGCTGTTGCTGTTGCTGCTGCTGTTGAGGGAGGGGGTAAATACTTCCACCTTGAGGAACCCCAGCACTATAACTAGGTGGATACTGAGGAAAACCTCCAGATGGATGTGGAGAGCTGGGTGAACGGGAAAGCAAGAGTGCAGGGGATTTAGGGAAGGATGGAGTTGGAGAGGTCTGTGAGACACTGTATGAATACGAGGGTTTAGTTGCCGAACTGCCTTGAGTTTGGGGTGAGGATAATGGCGCCCCTTCCCCAAGACAGGCTGCTCCTTTAGGACTTCTTTTAGGAAAGGCAGGAGACCAACGATGGGCTGCACCAGGGCTGCCACCCTCAAATCCTGGGGTGACCTTCCGGCCTTCCTGCCGTCCAGCAGGGCTGGACATGGAAATATCTAGCAGGTCAGAGGAGTCATCAGAATCAAGCAGAGAGCGAAAATATCCTGCAAACATTCCCTGAGACTCTTCTCCACTGCACACCCCTCTCATACCGGGGCTGTGGTACATCCCCCCCTTACTAGCCTCACTGCTTTGAAAACTTCCTCGAGGGGAACAAGGACTCTGATAACTACTTGCTTTCTCAGGATTATCTCTGTCACCTTTCCCTATCCAACTGCTGTTCTCATTTTGCCAGTCTTGCTCTTGGGCACCTGTACAATTTTTTAAAGCCCCATTCTTTCGTGACCGGCGTTTTCTAACCTTCTCACCTTGCACAGCGTCACCTAAAGCTGCCCTATTTATTCCCCCAGCAACACCCTTGCCTCTTTTTCGAGGAGTTCCTGGTTCAGATGCGGGGACCTTGCGCTTTTTGCCAATTGTTTCAAAGAAGTCACTGAATGACCTCTTAAAAGAATCAGAGGATCCAGCTGCTCCCCCTCCTCTACTCCCCATACAGCCTGCACGGCCACCTCTTCTGCGGAATCCTGTGAGACGGTGCAAGAGAGTGGAAAGGGACGGATTTTCTGGTGGTATGTGGAAAGTCTCAGGCTCTGTTGGGGTCCAGCAGCGTGGAGGGGAGCAGCGGCCTGTGCTGGGAGGTTGCCTATTTAAGAAGGCCAGTTTGGAAAGGACATCTGCATATTCTACTTTAACATCATTGGTATCATTAACATATGAGGGCTGTGGAGACGGTAGCTTTACTGTTCGCCGCCTCCGAATTTTTTTTGGCTCTGCTGCACTGGCTGCTCCTACTCTGGTCTCATGCATGTCAGGCTGTCCTGGTAATGCCTGTTTAGGGGGGCGCCCCCTGCGTCGCTTCAAGATTACAGGAAGCTCTCCCGGTGGAAACATTACCATCACACTCTTTCCATTGTTTTTCATTCGGAGAAGTGCGGTTGGCTCTCTGGCAACATTAGTTCCTGGCTCACCTCCTACACCCCCCTCAGGTCCCTCTCCTGTTGGGACCCCTTCTCCATGGAGTCCAGCACACGCTGGCTCCAGGGATGAGATCTTGTAGCTTTTCTGTCGTCGGCTCATGTGAACAGGTATTCTGGCTACTTTTACCACAATCTTTCTCACACCTAAATAACGTCCCTGTCGCTTCCCTCTAACTGAATGGTGAGTAATAATGCCCTCTCCTTCTGACGTTCTTGTGCTATGATTTGGTGTAACATCTGCTGATATAGCCGGCGATGGTAAAACCTCAAATGATGAGGCAGCAGCACACACCTCTGGGGGATGCTCCTCCATCGGCCTTATTTCCTCTGTTCTCCAGACTCTATTCTCCTCTTCTTCTTCATCCTGTTGGTCCAGTTCCCTTTTGAACATACTGTCCTCAGCAGCTCTACGTAAACGGGATGATTTTCGAAGATGGCAGGGGAAACGTGGTCGGCCAGAGCTCCGTAGAGTATACTTCCTTTCAGCCTCCACAGAGGTCATGACAGTTGATTGGCCTGTTATACGAATGTGGTCTGGGTCAGTGGTGCGATCCATTTCTGGTTTACATGTTGAATTGTGTTCTGTCTCCTCTTTAGGTAAAGATGAAGGATTGTACTGAGGAGGTGACAGAGTCTTTGGGGGAGGGCTGGTATGTAACAAAGGGGCTGACTGAACATGTACATTATGTGTTTCAGTCTTAGAAGGTAAAGATAGGTCTTCTGGAATAAGGGAGGGGTCCGGCTCTATAAGTGAAGAGCCGGTGTCTGTGGGTGTGTGCTTGTGTGTTAGCGTGTTTGTGTCCATCCACATATGTGTATCCATTGGAATGTGTGTATGCGGCTGCAGGTGTGTGCTTGACTGTGTGAGTGAATGTGAGTGTTGGGGTGTGTGCATCTGTGGTTGTGTGTTTTGCTGAATGTGAATTTGTTCTTGTGTGTGTACTTGCTCCACGTATTCTGTCTGTCGACGTCTCCTTGCCCTACGTCGAAGTTGCTCTTCATGGTTCCGCAGACCATTAGCTAAAGAGGGAGGTGAATAAAAGCTGTAATGTAGTGAGCTGGCTGGAGTGGAATCAGTGGGTCCTACAGATGTGCCCCCCTGCTCTTCATCCCCCTCCCATAGAGAGGGGCCCTCATCATCACTGCAGTCTTTGTCAGCCAGTGCCTCACAAGTCAAGCGAACACCTCCAGAGCGCAGGCGACCTGACAGACGGCTCATTACCCCCAAAATTGCAGATCAGGATCTTCGTATTTATGTATATGTGTCAGTGATGGTTCCGTGTTAGGTTTAACTGGGTCCAGTTCAGTAGGTAGGATGTTTGATTTCTTTCTTCTCACTGTTATAATTGGACAGAATGAATTGGACCATCAGGCTTCACACAGTCTTAGGGTTCCCAGTTTTCAGGAGTGCAGTTATTTCCTAGGCAAAAGGGGACAAAACACACAAAAAGACTTACTGTTGAGGATTATTGTACAACATAGTTGAAAATGCTATTGAAATAACTGCAGTTGTTCTTACCATGTCTGCTGCTGTGGCCATGCTTTGTGTTATCCCTGTGGGCGAAAGGACACTTGTCACTATGGCAATACAGTTAGAGAACAGTTGTAACCATGGCAATTGAATATGAGTGGAACGGTAACCATGGTTACATAGTTTTCCTTTCCAATGCAATAGATTTCAGGCCTCACTATGGCAATACGACATATGTCTCAGTGGATAGGCAACTGCTTTACATTTGGCAATTTAAAGCATATTAAATAAACTTTTAGTTATCTCTCGCAATAATTACTCAAATTGTTTCAGTGAAAAGTCTGATTTAGGAAATTTAGGAATTAAGAAGAATAAGAGAATTAGTAACATCATCTAAAAAAGCATGTCGAAAAGCAGCCATTGCATTGAATAGCAAAAACACGGTACTGTATGTTAGAATCTTAACTTGTTTCTTACGATGGTAGCTATTCAAAAATGTATTGCTTTACACGATTATTGTGCTAACATCATTTTAAAAAGACATGTGCTTCCACATATATTGATATAAAGTAACATTAAATGTGTCAAAAATGAGGTTTCAAAAATGTCTACATTGTAACTTTGATCAACAATTTGGGCCAGTAAACAAATATGGAATACAGTTAAATGTAAAAGGCAATATCTAAATAAAATGCTATATTATTCATCTCTCACTAACAAAAACGATAAACACATAAAAATAAACACACTAGTGAGCTACACACTAAATATGACCTCTGAAAAAAGGCTAGAATCAATAAACAATGCAGAGAAGTTGGGACATGGCAGCAGGGGGCAGCAAAGGGACGAGAGGCAGGGGATGTAGAGAGTTGAGGAGAGATGGATGGATGAAAGAATATGTGAATGGACTGAGGAAAAAGTAGGATCAAAAAAAAAAAGGATCAACGCATTTTTCACATTACATTCTGAAATATGAGGGGGAAATGACAAATGCATGCAAGAATATTTCAAACAAAAAAGGAAAGTTGTCATTTTTGTCACAGTTGTCTTATGTGAAACACAAAATGAGATTTTTGGCATAATAAAAGTGGATGCTGTATATACTGCCATGCATTAAAAAAAAATTCACACAAGTATACATAGCACTTGTGTGTTATATTCCAAGTCTTCTAAAGCTATATAATATCTTTGTTGGCAAATACATTATAACAAAAGTTTCATTTTAGGTGAACAATTCCTTTAAGAATAGCAATTTATTTGCGATACAAATTAGTGTTGTAAGTCCAGGGGCTGGACACTCTCTCTCTCTCTCACACACACACACACGCACACACACACACACACACACATTACAGTTCTATCCATCTCTCAGTCTGTTCCACATGGTTTTTATTACTAACTGGCAACGATAAGGAAAGTGCAGAAAGAGAGCGAGCGAGCGAACCAGAAACATGTGCTACAGTACATGGTGCCGAACAAGCTGCCACACTTGCATTCTTGAAGACACTGATACAGACAAATATACATAAAACGTGCATAATAACTCATATTTTTGATAAAAATTAACAAATAGTCTCTAAAGTCATTACGAGTACTGCTGAAACTTTACTTTTGATGCATAATTATTTCTTCCACCTAGAAAACAAAACAGCGTTCCCCCCACTTAATATTCTGTGACACAAACAAAATTGCTGCAATCCAGTATTCAGAGCCACGGATAAGCTTCCCACACTACTGTATTGCCAGTTTGGCCTGATCTTCTTGTGCTTTAATTCTCCCAGATTTCAACACTGCCTGCTCACTGTTTTCATCTTTCCTCACAGGTTTTCTGGTTGCTTCAGAACAATTATTTTTTGTGTGTGCTTGAAGGCCCATGACCTTCACTCAGTACCAAGTTTCTGACACTTCTTTCAAAAGTGCTCTCCAGTCTTTGCTTGACATCTTGAAACCATGCACATGTTTAACAGTATCCAGTGCCAAGGGCAACAAAACAATTCAAAACATCAATGAACCTCTCTTGTGTTTGACTCTTCTCCTCTTTGAAAGCTTCATTTTGTTGTCAGTAAACATAGCAGTGACGGGCTGTACCAAAATGCTCTGATTTGGTCATCAGCAGGAATTCTGTTAAGGCATGTTCAGGTGTGTTTTGGCTGCAGCTATACTGCACTTATGTCTCTTATTTGCTATAGATGGTGCAAGCTTGTGTTTGAAGGTCAGCTTGAATCTCTGTGCCAGTTGAAGATTTTTTTTTTTTCTTCTACCATTTGAAGTATTTTTTTCTAATGGCTACATCCTGTGATGTTGACTACAGCTCCATAGGTCTTAATCTTCTTGACATCATTCTGAACAGTGAAAACGAACATCAAGGTCTTTGAAGATTGTCGTGCTTGGCATCTATTGGCTATCGAACTTTCTTTCCATTTTACATGCTCATTGTACACCACACAGGAACTCACAGCGGGACTCATACTGGTTGAATTAGCATTTTATACTGTGTTTTATTTTGTATTGCATTCCTGCCATGTGTCACAAATGAGTTCACTTAAACAAAAAAATCATAAATTAACTGATTTGATCAAATAACTTCAATGAACAAAGTAATTACTATGAACATTAATATACGCTACAGTTTAATTAATTATAATTAATCAGCTTTTTATGTTTTGATTTGTTCCCTTGCCAAGATTTCAGCAATTTGCTAGAAGATTATTTGGGTATATTATTTGGATAAATCATTTGCATATGCAAGGTGCCATTTCATAAAATAACACTGGACAATCTAGAAGTTCATTCATAATTTAAATTTCTGTCATCATTTAATCACACTCTAAAAAATGCTGGGTTAAAAACAACCCAAGTTGGGTTAAATATGGACAAACCCAGCGACTCGGTTGTTTTGACCCAGCAGTTGGGTTAAATGTTTGTGCAACAGTCTGGGTATTTTTTTTTTCAACTCAATTATTGATTAAAAATTACTATATGTCTGACTTAAAATGAACCCAAAATAAGTTGGAAATTAAAAATCAGACACATAATTACTAGAGGCAACAGAAATAATCAAAAGGTGAGCATTTATTAATAATCACATACATAAAATGCATCATTTACTCACTCTCTAAAAAATGCTGGGTTAAAAACAACCCAAGTTGGCTGAAAATGGACAAACCCAGTGATTAGGTTGTTTTAACCCCGCAGTTGGGTTAAATGTTTGCCCAACCTGCTGGGTAGTTTTATTTAACTCAACTATTGTTTAAAAATGACTGTATTGCTTGCTTAAAATGAACCCAAAATATGTTGGAAATGAACATATATTAATAAGTTTAATGAATAATAATTAAACAAATTTATTAAATTGCTTATTAATAAATGTTCACCTTTTGATTATTATTGTTGCCTCTAGTAATTATGTGTCGGATGTTTAAATTCCAACATAATAAATGATCATTTTAAGTCAGCCATATAGTCATTTTTAAACAATAGTTGGGTTAAAAGCACGTTGGATAAACATTTAACCCAACCACTGTGTTAAAACAACCCAATAGCTGGGTTTGTACATTTTCAACCTAACTTGGATTATTTTTAACCCAGTATTTTTTAGAGTGAACAATTTAATAAAAGTTATTTTTATTATTATTATTTAATTATTATTTATTTAACTTATTAATAAATGTTAATTTATGTTAATTTACAACCTATTTGGGGTTCATTTTAGGCAAGCAATATAGTAATTTTTATACAGTAGTTGAGTTAAATAAAACTACCCAGCAGGTTGGGTCAAAACAACCCAATCACTGGGTTTGTTCATATTTAACCAACTTTTTAGCATTTTTTAGAGTGACACTCATGTCAGTCCAAACCTGCATGACTTTCTTTCACTGACTTTCAATGTACAGACTTTAAATGTTCACACACACATTTTTCAAAATATTTTCTTGTGTTTCGCAGAGGAAAGAAAATCGTACAGATCTGGAGTGACTTGAAGGTAAGTAAATTTTTGAAAAATGGAAATTTTGACATCACTCACCCGTTCCAATCACATAAGTCTTGTGTTCGTGCTCGAAACACAAATGAAGATATTTTGAATGAAATCTGAGAGATTTCTGTCCTTTCATTGAAAGTCTATTCACCCAAAACTAATGGTTCAAAACGTTCATAAAGAGATTGTAAAATAAACCCATATGAATCGAGCGCTTTAATTTGTGAAAAAAGCCTAAATTAAATCTGTTCATCATATAAAGCGATCATGTCTCTTCAGAAGACTTGGATTAAATGCTCAATTCATATAGATTTATTTTACAATCTCTTTATGAACCTTTTAAATGGAGGAACATAATAAGAATATTCATTCAAAATATCTTCATTTGTGTTTTGAAGATGAACAAAAATCAGTGTTTGGAACATGAGAGTGAGTAAATGATGACAGAATCTTCACTTATTTGGTGAACTATCCCTTTAATTTGTAATTCCAGCAAGAGTCAAGTCAATACAGCAAAGAAGCAGAGAGGAAAATCAGACACAGTCACATTAACAAGCATGTGTTTTTTTGTCTTAAATCTCAGGCAGTCCTGTATAATATCTGCATCCTGAGTCAGACGATGTTGTCCGAGGGTCAACAGGTAAGTGCACACAAACAAATATAGCTTTTAGATCTACTTCACCCTTAAATTGCATCTCTCTAATTCTCCCACACTTTAAATTTGCTTTCGGTCTCCTCCTCCCTCTCTCCTTCTCTTTCTCTAATTAATACCACTCATTAATTAAGCATCAGTCTCACAGAAGACAGGAACAAGCACAACTGCAGAACAGCACTTTAATTACAGTCACGCACACACACACCGAATCGCTCACACAGAGTCCCTCAGATATTCACACACATTCCTTCTCCTAAGCGTTTGAGAGAGAGAGAGAGAGAGAGAGAGAGATTGAATGTCTGGAGCTTCTCCTACTCTTCTCTCACAGTTCTGGCACCATCACATATTTGCCTGCCAGGACAGACTAGTGAGCTGGATTAAGTCAGCGATGAGTGTGTGTGAAGAGAGAGAGTGAGGTTAGCAGTGGTCTGCTTTGTGTACTAATTAAATGTGGCTTTCACTCTTTCCAACGTAGTGCCGTGTGGTAGATTACTGAGACGATATCAAATAGCCAAATTGCAATAAAAGCAATTAAAAAAAAAGAAAAAAAAAAAAAATTTCTGCTTTAAATTTCATTTTATTTTAATGTGCAACTTCCTTTTTTACTAGCAATTTCTAAATTGTGTCTACACCATTTTTTCACTGAAAAAAATAATGGTGTAGAAACTCAGAAATTGCCCATTAAATTCCACAAACAGTTAAAGTAAAGAAACAGCAAACACATTTAAAGGATTAGTTCACTTTCAAAAGAAAATTCCCCATTATTTACTCACCCTCAAGCCATCCTAGGTGACTTTCTTCTTTCTGATGAACACAATCAGAAATGTATTAATAAATCCTGACGTATCCGAGCTTTATAATGGCGGTGAGCGGGATCAACGAGTATGTCTCTATCCACATCCATCCATCATAAATGTAGTCCACACGGCTCCAGGGGGTTAATAAAGGCCTTCTGAAGCGAAGCAATGCATTTGTGTAAAAAATACCCATATTTTATAAGTTATGAAGTAAAATATCTAGCTTCCGCTGGACCGCCTCAAAGACTATAGAATAACACAAGACGTGTCACTCGTATTGTTTTGAATGGGAAAAAAGTGTAATGCGCAATATGGCGGAATAAGTCCCGCCTTCTAAAGCCAAGATCCAATCGCCGACTGGTAAAGTCATTGCGTCACTTCAGCGGCCGTTAGAATCACCGGTTTCTATAGAAACAGTCAGACGCGCGCCTCCGAAGAGACGCGCATTTAGGTCTGCGCATGCGCATTAGCTTGATCCAGCCTGAAAAAAATATAGTTTTTTTGTCATGATTCGAGCGTTTAGAAACTAAATTTATGAGTCGGTTGTTGTTAGATTTCATTAGTGATTTCAAATATCAAATTTAATCGTAAGGCTGACGAACAGTTTTGGAGAATCTGATGTTTCCCCATTCAAAGAGATAGGAGCTGCATGATGCCCAGGATGGCGTTTCAAAGATGGCCGCCGAGTGAAATGACTTGTCTTAAAGGGACTTTGACCGCCTTCCATATTCTAATTACAAAAAAAACAAAAAAAACAAAAAACTGGTATCACGCCAGTTAAGCTTTTTCTATAAGTTGAGTATGGAAGGCGAAAGGACGAATACGGAAGATGGTCTGCTGGAAGCTAGATATTTTACTTCATAACTAGTTAAATATGGATATTTTTTTACAAAAAATGCATGGCTTTGATTCAGAAGGCCTTTATTAACCCCCCCAAACCCGTGTGGAGTACTTTTATGAAGGATGGATGTGGAAGGAAGCACTTTCTTGAGCTTCATACTCGTTGATCCTCGCCCACTGCCATTATAAAGGTTGGATGCATCAGGATATTTATTAATATATCTCTGATAACTCTCATATACATCTAGGATGGCTTGAGGGTGAATAAAGTTTAGGGTAATTTTCATCTGAAAGTGAACTAATCCTTTAAATTAAACATGAAAAAGCAGAAAAAAAAAACAACTTAAAAATATGATTTGAAGATTTGAATACATCTCATTAGATATCTGGCAATATCCAATACGGTACGGATATGTTGTTATTTTTTTTCTTAAAATAATAACAACAGTCTTAAAAATGTGTAAACTTGAGACTTTTAATAAACATTATTTATCAAAGGTCTCAAGTTTACACATTTAAAAATAATAACACATCAGTACCATATTGGATATTGTATTTATCAGTTATCGCTATAAGTCAATATTTAATATTTAATTGTTCATGCTAATTTCCATTATTGTGCTTTGCCACATCATATAACGCTCACTTAAAGTCAATATTTTAAAACGATAATAATTTAATAACACTGTTAAATGTAATCATTACCAAATCTCAAAATGAATATCCTTTCATAAATTTCATAAATTCAGTTTTATGATAAATGTGACGATTATGATGATAATAGTTGATTACATTGAATTTAATTGAAACATTATCTGCTAGAATTTTTATATCAATGTATAATATGCATAATCTTTTTAAATCATCAGTTAACAATGAACTTAAAGGAGAGGAAAGCAACTGTAAATCTTTATTCACTGATGCTTTTGGACAGTGTAACTTCAGAAAGATGAGTGGTTTACACACAATTTGATCTCAGATTTGTTTTTGCTTTTTGCACTAGCTATTAATTATATTCTCTTCATCTTCCAGTGTTGTTTGGTGTGCCTCCCTTTCCTTCTCTGAGAAAATCCATCCCTTTAAACCCTCTTTGCAGTTTTACCTTTTTTGTGTTTGAATCAACTTCTCTTACTGCAGCTCTCTCTTTGCCTCCCTCCACTATTGCGCTTTCGATTCTCCACACACGTTTTGTCTCTTTCTCCATTGCTTCAATCCTTTTAACTGCTGCAATGCTCCCCGGGGGATCCAAACAGCTGGTAACGTTTAGCCAATCACAAAGCTGCCTTTAGATTCACTGTCCAATGGCAGACATGAAAGTCTACATTGATGCCCACCTGTCCACAAACCAGCCATGCAGTAAAACAAATACCACAGCACAAAATAAGATTATCTGTTGACTCATCCTGCAACAAGATCTGAATGCTCAGAATGGTCTTTATTTTAGATCTCACGATTTTTTTATGAAACCAATCACACAGAAAGCCAAATAAAGGGGAAATAACTCACAAGCAACAATGCAAAATCATATAAATAAGCAAAGGTACATCTTAAACATCTTTTTTCTCATCTGAACTGTATGAAATGGACAAAAGCTGAATGATGCAGGGATTGGAACTACTTCACACTCTTAGAAGGAAAGGTTCTATATGGAACCTTAAAGAGTTCCATCAGGCGCATCATATTTAGAGGTTCACATAATGGAATCATTTTATTACATTTTTTTTAATTTCGATACAATTTTATGAATTAAACAGCTTGTAAACATACTTTATCACTAGAAAAAAATTAATAAACTATTAAACGAAAGTATTATGCACTAATTTAAAGGGGTCATGAACTGCATTGTTTTATTGTTTTAAAATGTTTTCTGGGGTGCACTTATAATGTTAATACACTTTTTACATAAAAAAATGATCAAAATTTAGAAATAAAAGGCATTTTTCCTACCCTGATTTTAGCACTCTTATTTAAATGCTCTGTTTAACGGGGCGTGTCTGCTGTGAGACTTCAGTGTAAACGCCCACTGCTGTGATTGGATGACATCTTTGCATAAGAAATAGCTAAGTATTAATCTCTCGAAAACTTTTAACACATTTTTACTATTACAGCTCTCAAGGTTCACTAATTGTGAAAGGTGCTGCATTATATTTAGATCGTGGCATGAAAGGTTGTGGTGATGAACATTGTAGCTGTTGTTGAGATCATGAAAGCAGTGATCTCATCATTGAAACTCAATTTCTGCACACTAACGAATGCTTTCATCATAACTAACAGTGTAAACGTGATGCAACTTAGAGATTTTTTTAATAAAACGGGAGTTTTGGCATGAGTCCAGAACTCAGTCACTGATAAACTCATGCTGTTTGATTGATTGTAAAGGGAGCGTTCTTTGATCACTTTCTATATATAATTTAATCACTGTTTGAATAACAGTTTAACGTGAAGTTGAGCGTTTAGTCACTGGTTTGATTTACTGACACACAGACAAAGATCATGTGACTGTACATGAATCATTAATATCAGATCAGGCATTAGAATGAACACAGTTACTGACATGTTGTTGCATTACTGTCGAGTCTATATTGTAAAAGTCTGTTTGCGCCGAAATGCGATTGATTTACCAAAGAATCCACAGTGAAATGTACTTAATACAAATAAATAAAAATAACAATATTTCTAGCATTAGGATCCTTTGAAAGGTAATGTTATTTTTAGTCCTGTATCGCTCTTCTCTAATCCTCGTCATCTGATGAACATGCCAGTGGGCGGGGCTAACGTTTCAACGATGAAGTAGGTGTTGATTTCTTCTGTGGAGGCGGAGTTTCACCTATATAGGCAGATTCCAGGATCAGTCGTTCGTTGGGTCTGGTGTCAATAACAGCTGTTATTGGACTAACAAGGAAGTTTTCAGTTCTGAAACTTACAGGATATTCTTATAGTACGCTGACCTCTTACATATCAAAATCTCAGAAAAGTAGATTTTTCTCCTTATATACAACCTTTTTGGCATAAAGGGCTCTTTAAAATTGAGTCAAGAACCCTATAGTTCCAAATAGAACCCCATTGAATCTTTTTTCTAAGAGACGGACTCATGCCCAAACACACCCATGCACACATGCGTTGTCTGGTCTGTATCTCACAACTTTTTTTGAGTGAGATGTGCAAGTATGTTTGCACAAGTGTTTGTGCTGGGATGTGTGTCTGTTTACACAAGTGCAAAGGAGTGCTTATATGTGTGTGTGTGTGTTTACACAAGTGTGTGTCTGTGTGTCAGTGGGTGTGTTAGGGAAAAGCACTCACTGAGTTCAAATGAGAGTGCAGTTGTTGCTAAGATACAGGCAGCAGCCCCGACAGTGTGTGAGAGCGAGTGACAGAGAGAGAGAGAGAAACAGAGAAAGTTAGAACAAGACAGAGTGAGAGAGAACGTAGGAGAAAGCTTAGAGTGGAGGGAGAGAGAGAGAGAGAAGGAATGGAAAGAGGGGAAAGAGAGATAGAGAGAGAGTTAGAGTGAGAGAGAGGTAGAAGTGGGTCATGAGATCCACAGAGACACTCCAGTGACACTCTGCAGAAACACAGCTGTCACACACACACACATTCACACACAATAGCTCTGTTGCAAAACCTAGTCAGCTGCTTCGCTGCCTATATAGTGAGCCTCCTAACTGGAACCTCACAAGGCAAGGGTTTACAAACTTTTTAGTGCCTCAGAGCCCACAACATGATGTAGACAACATATAAAGACAGCTAAATATTTTCCTGTATATATATAGAGCTATTTACAGTGTGTGAGAAATATAAAAATAATTATATTATAAAGACAATGTGATTAACCACATTAAGAAAAGAAAATATAGGCGTGAATGGCATGCATAAAGTGTTATAAAAATTGTGTTAGACATATTTAAATCATTTCTGAAGTTTACACACTTTGCCTAAAAATACATTTTGTATATTTTTCTCTCTCGCTTATCTCGCTTCTCTCTCTCATTTGAAAACAGAAAATCCCTGTCGTAAGTGATTGATGGAAAGCTCAACTAGGTATGGAAGCTTTTTTCCACCACGGAATTAAAAGAGATAATTCTGACTTTTTTCTCACAATGGACTATATGCTCAGAGCGTTCTTTAGAACTTCTGCAATAATATAAGCCAGCTTGAAATCTTCCGGTGAGATGTCATTTGCTGGTGTGTCGAGCCTCAGTAGTGTGATACTTAGTTTATAATCAGAATATAGTCACTTAAATAGCATTTATGTAGTTATTCAAACGTAAGACGGCATAAAAAAAATAAATAAATAAATACGTACCTCATTCCTCCTCGGCTAATTTCAATTCGCCCATGAGTTTTCACACTTTTATTTAAAAAAAAAAAAAAAAAAAAAGCTTCAAAAATTAAATATTTATTGTGCACTTTAGTTAGATTAATTGAATAAAATGTGCTGAAATCATTGATCTTGCGCTGCTCTGACTGACAGCTTCTGTGATTATAAAGGGAGAGCGTGGTGCTCGCTTTCTGTGTCATTCATTCACAAGAAAAGTTATTGTTTTTCTTAAGATTTTTTGAGTATTTCATCCTTCACATTGACAAAATGTATTTTTAAGCCTAGTTATTTTATAATGTTTAATATATAGTCAAAAACGAAGTGAAAAACGATTTGAGAAAATGCGCAAATAAATGCTACTTTGCCGCCACCTGCTGGTTAAAGTGGTAATTATTGTCTTTTTTATATTAAAATAAGTGTTTTCTATCAAATGTTGAATTTCCTGCATTTTGAAACGTTCGGTTTTACAATGGGAGCAATCTCAGAAGGATGAACAAATGTTTGTGGTCATCACATTAAGAATAACATTTGAAGTGCTGGGGAAAAAATGCTTGTGCATGTCTAATTACAGACACTGTGTTTTTTAAACGTCCCAATAGCTTTGTCTTTATTGCAATCAATAAAACTGGTTTATTGGCAAATTAGGTAAATGTGATAACTGCATTAAAATATGAATAAAACATTAAAAGGTCAACCACTGATGGTTTTGTGTAGATGTACAGAAGGATCAGCTTACAGTTTACCGGAAATGCCCGAGCTGGCTTAACGACAACCATGATGTAACCGTGCATATAGTCAATTGCGTTATATCAAGTCCAATTCTGAGGGAAAAAAGGACTGACTTTTTTCTCACAATTGCGACTTTATATCACGTAATTCTGACTTTATAACTTGCAATTGTGAGTTTATATCATGCAATTCTGAGAAAAGAATTTTGAGATAAAAAGTTGCAATTATCTTTGTTTTATATATATATATATATATATATATATATATATATAAATAAAACAAAGATAATTGCAACTTTATATATATATATATATATATATATATATATAAATAAATAAAACAAAGATAATTGCAACTTCATATATATATATATATATATATATATATATATATATATATATATATATATATATATATATATATATATATATTACTAATTGGTGGAAACAACTCATACAAATAGTGTTCTGCATAAAGGACTCGAGTCTCAACTGAATTTAATACAAGTGGTATGAGAGAAACGATGCAATAAACATAAATATACACTAGTTTTTTTTTTATAATTTTGAAAAAAGTCTCATCAAGGCTGCATTTATGTAATTAAAATTACAGGAAAAACAGCAATATTGTGAAATATTGTTACAATTTAAAATAACTGTTTATTTATTGTAATATATTTTAAAATGTAATTTATTCCTGTGTTCAAAGCTAAATTTTCAGCATCATTACTCCAGTCTTCAGTGTCACATGATCCTTCAGAAATCATTCTAATATGATGATTTGCTGCTCAAGAAACATTTCCGATTATCAATGTTGAAAACAGCTGTGTTGCTTAATATTTTTGATATATTTGGGAGGATTCTATAATGAATAAAGTGCATTTATGTGAAACAAAAATCTTTTGTAATATTATGTGTCTTTGCTGGCACTTTAATGTGTCCTTACTGAAAAACAGAAGAAAAAAAAAAACCTACTGACCAAACTTTTGAATGCTCACTCTAAAACGTAATTCACCACAACTTAAATAAATGCATGGTTGCAAGTTAAAGATTCTGATTTATTGTTTTAATTAAACCTTTTATGTTGCAAACATTATTTTGTAGAGTTCTGTTGACATCATCATCTTAATATCAAATAAACTCAAATTTTTGCGTTAATTGGCTTTTTTTTTATTAAGTTGCAGTAACTTACTGAAATTGTCTATAACTTCGGAAATTAGGCAGTGGATTTTTAGTTCCCGGCATGCTTTGCATAGGACTGGATAAGGTGAATAAATGAATTTAAAAGTGTTGAAATTGAAATTAAGTGTTCATTTAGTGCTTTTTTCAGTGACGGGAAAGACCTGTTAGTGTTTGATGCTGTTATGCTTGACATTTAAAATAGTTTCTGTAATGTTGAAGTTTTTGTGGTTATCATTGTACTGAAGAGTAGATACATGAAGGTAAACACTATTGACTCTGTAAGCAATGACTGCGCTAATGCCAGTGACTAGTAATATCTTGTAATATACATGTAATAGCCGTTGATTTGAACTGAAACAGATCAGATTAATTGATTTCAGGGCTACAACTCAGGTAGTTGGAACAACTTAATTTTTTTGATTAATCAACTTAAAAATTTGTGTTATGCTAATAATTATTAAGTTCCTCTTACTCAGTGTAGCTTATGGGTTGGACATAAATTCACTCAAAGTTGTCATAACAAAAAAAAGTAAACTGTTGCTTTCATTTTTTTTTTAGAGTGTAGTCTACATACATTTGGTGTAAAACATGCAGTTTTTAGTTAACAATTTTTATTAGTATCTAATGAATTTTGTGTAATTTTTTTTTAACAATATTTCAATGAGTTTTTGACGTTTTTCAACTTACTGCAATGCATTCAGTGATTTTCTTCTCCAATGGGGATACATACAATGCAGTCTTAGAATGTGGCCGAACAAAGGCCAATATCTCTTCTCTAATGATGTGTTTACTGGCACGGGGGCGGGGCAACCTGTCACTCAAATGAGATTGACCAATAACAAAGCATAACCATCCAATCAATTCCCCATGGACAAAATCAAGTCCCGCCCCACATTTATTCTTGCTGGAGAAGCTGTTTCACTTTGATATACACCACAATAGGGAAGAAAAGACCATCAGAACCATCGTTTCATGCCAACCTTAAAATGCTTCCTCCAGGCAGCTTCCCTTCTTCGCTTTCAATGCCTCCATCTTTCCTCAGTCCTCAATCTCAAACTCTGTTCTTCTTCCTTCGCATCTGCATTCTTAATATCTCCCGCATCTCTGCCTTTTCCCTCTCTGTAACCTCTCATTCCCTCCTCCCCTCTCTACCTTTTTCACTCGCTCCCTCTTTCACTTTCTATTACTTGAACGCTCTCTCTTGTCCCCAGCTGCAGGAAATTCCTTATAATCTTCATCACCAGAGACTGCGTTCAACACTCGGCCCAGCCAAAAACACACACGCACAGCACACTCACACTCCTTGTCTTTTCTTGTTAGTTTTCGCTTTCATTATTTTTTTGTGCTCATATTTGAAGAGGAGCAGAGACTCGCTACACCATCCTGACCTCCCACCCCTCTGCTTGGTCACATGACCGCAACACCAGCTGGGAACAGCCATCCAACAGCAGCTATAAGTGGGAGGCTAAACCCTAGTTAATTTAGCACCGGTCCTTCATAGTTCAGATATGAATAATGCTCAAGAAATGGGTACGGAAAGAGTGGGAAGAGACAACAAACCAACAACACATTCACTATTCTTATTCTTATTTATGATCATAATCACAGGTTTGTAGTGCAAACAGTTTAGCCGTTTACTGCAGTTTGTTATTCTTCTAATTGTTTACAAATATCAGTAGCAATAGAGCATTTTGATATTTCAGAGCTAAAGTTATATGAAAACTGATGACAAATATTTAAAGGATCTTCTACAGCTCATCGTATTTTCATCATAAATGACACACATCTGTTTAAAACACAAAAACACCCGAAAACTCACCCTCAAATTGTTCCAAACCTGTATGAATCGAACAGTTGAACCAAATGAACCAAACAGTTGATCGGCCCAATTGACTTCCATAGTATGGGGGGAAAAAAATACTATGGAAGGGTCCATGAACTGTTTGGTTACCCATATTCTCTTGTGTTCAACAGAAGAAAGAAATTCATACAGATTTGGAACAACTTGAGGGTGAGTAAATGATGCCAAAATGTTCATTTTTGGGTGAACTATCCCTTTAAGAAAGGAGAATAAAGGCATAGTTACTTTTCTGTCCATTCTTCTTTGAATATCCGTTTTTCATCATCATCATCTTTAATTTCAGTAATCCATCATGCCACCTCTCATGATCAGATGCACTGCTGTAACAGTATCTTTATTTTCATATATATATATATTTTATTTGGAGAAGACGCAATGGAATATGTGCACTTAAAAGGTGCTTATTCACGTCACTACAGTCTAAAAAATGCTGAGTTAAAAACAACCCAAGTTGGGTTGAAAATGGAAAACCCAGTGATTAGGTTGTTTTAACCCAGTGGTTGGGTTAAATGTTTGACTCAACCTGTTGGTAGTTTTATTTAACCCAACTATTGTTTAAAAATTACTGTATTTCTTGCTTAAAATTAACCCAAACATTTATTAATACGTTTAATGAATAATAATTAAACAATAAATATTTATTTAATGGCATATTAATAAATGTTCACCTTTTGATTATTACTGTTGCCTCTAGTAAGTAGTTGTCTGATATTTAATTTTCAACCTATTTTGGGTTCATTTTAAGCCAGCCATATAGTCATTTTTAAACAAAATTACATTTTCAACCCAAGTTGGGTTGTTTTTAACATTTTTTTTAGCATTTTTTAAGCTTAAAGACTCTCGCTCCAGTTCTCGATATAAACTCTCAAATTTAAATTGACCACAAACTGCTTTACATGTGCATATTTGGATTTTATGCTGTTGTACTGCATCACGTATCCAGGACTTGACATTAACAGCAGTGGCATGTAAGGCAGTCACTTTGTTGGGTTGAATTTTATATATAATTTTTTCAATTGTAGTCTTTTAAAAAGCCATCTGAAGTAATAAACTAAGTGCAGTGTAGTGTTGTCATGAATATAATTTTTGAATTGAAATATCTGAAACTCTTCCCATATTAATTTTCCACAGAATAGATACAGCTACACTCTCTCTCTCATCTCTCGGACAGCGAGTCGACACACAAACCCGCCTCTCCTCAATCACTCGTTTCATTTGCTCCGGATGAATATTGTTGGTGTTACAGGGCTTGAATTTCAGCGTGGGATTGCGCATATTGCACATAATTTTACTCATTCCCACAAATTTGGTTCTAACTAAAGTGTGCACGCATAAAGCTGCCTCTCAGTACTAAATTGAGTTCTTTTATCTCTGTTTATTGCACTTAAACAGTCAAATACACACAAAATAATGTCAAAATGTTGGCCTTGGTGAGTATTCACGTAATCACAGTCAGTAATGTTTTAAGTGAACATAAACAGTTGAGAAAGAAAACGCATGTGTAACAGTATAATGGATCCGTGCATCAGGTCTTAAAGTGACAGCAGCCTAATATACCTGCTGCCAAATTGTGAGTTAATATTAAAAATATCTGTAAGACAGTTTTTCCTCATGGTACTGATGTCAAAATTGTGGCCAGTGAAAATGTTGAGTGGCTAAAAAGTTAATTTCAAGCCCTGCACGTATCAGTCAACACAGCGATTGGATATAAATCGATAAGAGGGCGTTCCCTCTCATGAATAATGCGGAATGTTAATGAGGCAATTCATGCATATGAACACTCTCTGTACCAATCATATCCAAAAGTAACTACCCTCCTTAAAATTCAAAATATTATGTAATATCATTGTTGTAACATGGAAAAACAAAATCATTTTATATTTTGAGAGCCCTTCAATAACATTTAGGAACTAGTAATACATACTAACGTTTTACATTGCAAAAAAAAAAAAATGCTTTTCTTATTTAGTATTTTTATCTTGTTTCCAGTCTAAATATCTAAACATTTCTTAAATCCAGATGCTTTGAATAGATAAGTAAAATGACATAAGTTATTTTGTCTTGTTTTCTGGAAAAAACAGAAGATTTTTTGCTTAAAACAAGCTAAATTATCTGCCAATGGGGTAAGAAAAATAATCTTGTTTCTGTTTGAAATCTTGAAAATGATTTTTCTTACTCCATTGTGAGATAAAATTGCTTGTTTTAAGCAAAAACTTACTTGATTTAGATTTTCCACCCAGAAAACAAGAAAAAATATCTTATGTCATTTCACTTATCTAGTAAAAGCATCTGGATTTAATTTTTTTCATACATTTGGACTGGAAGCAAGAAAAAGTACTAAATAAGAAAAGCAATTTTGCAGTAAAAAAAAATAAAAGAAGTAAAATGACGTTACTTTTTCTTGTTTTCTGAAAATAAATAAATAAATAAATATAAAGCTTTTGCTTAAAACAAGCTAAATTATCTGCCAATGAGGTAAGAAAGATAATCTTGTTTCTATTTGAAATCTTGTTTCTATCCCAAACAGAAACAAAATGATTTTTTCTTACTCCATTGGCAGATAAGTTTGCTTGTTTTAAGCAAAAAATCACTTCATTTAGATTTTTTCCCCCAAAAAAACAAGAAAAAATATCTTATGTCATTTCACTTATCTAGTGCAAGCATCTGGATTTAAGATTTTTTTTATATATTTGGACTGGAAGCAAGACAAAAATACTAAGTAAGTGAAAAAAAAAAAAAACATGGCTTGTCAATGGAGAAAGATGGTGTAGTTACAATATCTACCAGCAGGGGAAAACCAGCAAAACCTTGACCTCTTCTCATGCTCATCCCAAACACACACCTGTCTCCTCCCTCTCTCTCATAATCCAACACATATTTATCTGCTTCTCACGTCGTGTTTATCCTAATCTCCCCTTTCCGCCTGATATTCAGTAAACATCTCATCAACCAATCAGCTCATACTTACACCATCACACGAACCCGCACCTCTCTAACCCACCTCCTCCTATCCATCCCTGGATTGTGTCTCAGCCGCTCTCTCTTCGCCCGCCGGCTCTCACGAACACACACACACCCTACACATACAGACGTATGGGCGTACGGCACACACACACACACATATTGAGTTGGACCTTGAGGCCAGTGTTTTGTAGAGGGGCCTCTCCACTGCGGCCCTGACTTCCTGACTCCCCCCCCCCTCCAGCACCCCTGTTCCACTGTTGCTGTGGGAGACGCTGCTGCAGAGCCCGTTGCCAAGGAGAAGGGCTGCTGGCTGGCTGTTTAAACAACAATGGCCGCCTTGTGCACATTCCAACTCTAGACACTGACAGCATGTTAAGACCTGCTTCAGAAACACACACATGCACTCTCTCGCTCTCTCCGTCTGCGTCTCTTACACTAGTGTGCACATATGCAGATATTCCCTTGACTTTTTCATGTGTTCTCTCTCTCTCTCCCTCTCACACAGGGGCTTTATTCAAAAGCATCTGTTTCTTTTTAGCCCGCACAGCTCATTCTCTCGCTCGCTCGCTATCCCTGTTTCCATGGTCTAAATCTCTCCTTCTCATTCAGGATGGGAGTGTGTAGTGCACTCATCCATCTTTCTGCCTGCTGTACACTCCCTCTATCATCATATCCAGAAAATTCCACTCCCTCCTACTCTCTCTCTCTCTCTCTCTTTCCTCCCTTATCGGCCTTCAGTACCTCTGCTCTTCCCCCACTCTCTCACTTTCTTCTGTTTCTTTATCTCTTTCTCCCTCTCTCTTGCTCGTTCTTTCTCCTTCCTCCCTTATCTCCCCATAGTACCCCTCCTCTTCCCCACCATCTCTCACTTTCTGCTATGTCTCTCT